>NC_050454.1:70341230-70524858 GCF_903995425.1 Onychomys torridus
TAGACTAGCATATAGGTGAGATTTGGGTTCAGTTGAGAGAACCTGCCTCAATGAATAAAGTGAACACAAAGCTCATTTATGTGCTAGTCTATGGAGCTAGATCCCATGTTTTCACCTACTCAGAGCGGGAATTACAGATGGGTCTCTGTGCCCATCTGGCATTGGTGTAGATGCCAGTGATCCAAGGTGAAGTTCTCCTTCCTGAGCAGCAGGCACTTCACCTCCTGAGCCATCCCTCCACCCCCTGCAAAGGATGCAACCTACATGTTCTCTCTCATCTCTTTCAGCAGCCATGCGACACTCCAACATGGAGCTGCAGACCAATTTATTCACCTCCCCATGAGCATTTGAGTCACCACAGGCTTTCACTGTGACGATTTGTACCACAGTGAACCAGGCTTTGCATTCTCCTCTTCACATTTCATAGCTCTGTCTTTAGTCTAAATACCTAGAAGTAGGATTATCTGATTAAAAGTTAAGCAGAGATTTGACAATGCTAAAACGCCCCACTAGACCACACCATGGTGTATGTCCACCATGAGGAAAAACACATGTTTCTTCAGTGTCCACAACAGAGACTACTTTTGAACTTTCAAACCAATGAAAACACCAAGAGAAGACTTCAATTAAGGAAAATTCTGTTTCTTGAAGCTCTCACTGCTTAAGACAAAGCTGGTAAGGTTATGTCCATCATCTCATCGGTGTTTCTCAGGCTTAAAGACCCAAGCATTTGACCTGACCTGAAGAAAATGTAGGAAGAAGAAGCAGCAAGAACAAACCAGACAAAGTGCACTCTGCTGACTGTCAGAACTCATGAGAACAAGTGTTCCCTGATCCTTGGTTTTCTGTAACTTAACTGTGCATTGACAATCCCATCTCTGTGTTATAGAGAAGTTAAGGCCACATCAATGCACATTATCAGCTTGCTATCAGGTTGAGACTTGACCTCAATAGAGGTGCTTTCTTGATGTTTCAGTAAGACTCAACGGAATAGAAAAGTAGAGAGCCCTTGGCTTGAGGGGGTGGAAATGGATCCTTATCTCAGCCCTGCTGTGAGCTAGGTGTAATCTATGGTGACTGCCTTCCTCTCTCAGTTTCAGTTCTCTCCCATGCAGACTCAGGATCAGGACTCTGGTCTAACCTGGCTGGCAGCTGCCTTCTAGGCCTATCATCTGTGCACAGGAGGAAGGCTGCACATGAGCCATGGGGCCAGGATGGGAAACGCTGGGGAAATCCTCACATCCACACTGGACCAAACCCAAGCAGAAGCCAAGACACTCTCAAGGGAGGTGCTGTCTGCGAAGCATCTGCATTCTAAGCCTGTACCCCAGGGTTGGGCGGAAGGTGGGGTCTTGAGCGCGCACTGTTGCATGCTGGGCATCTGCACTTGCCCTGCACTCATTGTCATTTAAACTTGTCATGCAAGTGAAGAAACAGGTCTCGGAAGGATGAAATGGTTTGCCCCAAGTCATACAGCAGCTTGGACTCTAGTCTCACCATTTCTCTGAGCTCCATGCTGCTCTAGAAAATACATAGATGCTGTCTAGCCCATGAAAGACAAAGGCTGCATATTGAATAATATTATCTAAAACCTCTATAAAATCAGAACTTTCTGGGCATGGTAGAGAGCCTCTAGTTCTCTTAGAATCCCCTTGGGAAAGTGTGGTGGCCCAGAGAGGCTATCTAGTGAGATCTTACTCAGGGTCAGAGAATCTAGGCTTGCTTTACCCAGTAGGGCTACATAAGGAGATGATTTGGCCAGGGGCATGTTTACCAGGTGTTTGGAAATGTCTACCCTTGGCTGTATGGTGTGCTTTGATCTTGCAAGGGGGAGGTCTTTTGCCTCTCCTCTTGGCATATTATAAAAAGCCCTTCTGAATAAACCTGTGGGCCGCTGGGTATTTTGACCCAGGGCCCTCCCAAAGCTATACTGTGTCTCTGTCTTTCTCCTTGTCATCTAGGTCTATCTTTCTACCTAATATTTCCTCATTCCTTTTTCCTTCACTCAAGAACCCTTCAAAAGTAGGAGCAGGTCAGAGCTGAACACCCACAGACTCCCACAGGAAAGCAACTGTCCCGGCTAGTTTTATGTCAACTTGACACAAGCCGGAGTCATCTGAGAGGAGTGAGCATCAACTGAGAAAATGCCTCCATCAGATCCAGCTGTAGGACATTTTCCTAATTAGTGATCAGTCGGGGAGAGCCCAGCCTATTGTGAGTGGTGCCATCTCTGGGCTGGTGGTTCTAGGTTCTATAAAAATGCAGGTTGAGCACACCATGAGGAACAAGCCAGCAAGCAGCTCCCCTCGATCTCCATCAGCTCCTGCCTCCAGGTCCCTGACCTGTGTGAGTTCCTGTCCTCACTGCTTCTGATGCTGAACTGTTATACAGTACTGCTGTTTGTGAAATGAACCCTTCCCTCCCCAACTTGCTTTTTGGTCAGGCTCTTTCACTGCAGCAATAGAAACTGTAACCAATACAGCAACCAAATGGACCTACCTCAAAATTCATAGAAAAGCAGAATAGTTCCATCAGCTGGAGGTTTTAGCATTTTTAGACAAGAAATCAAAAGGTCCTCAAAATGGAAATCAGGGCCAGTGAGATGGCTTAGCAGGTAAAGGGGTTTGCTGCCTAACCTGATGACCTGAGTTTGACCCCCTCAGGACCCACATGGTAGAAAAAAAAGAATTGACTCCAGTTGACTCTGAGTGCTCACAACACACACACACACACACACACACACACACCACCACCACCACCACCACCACCACCACCACCACCACCACCAAATATCATTTTTAAAAGGAAGATCAACACTTGATTGATTAAAAAGAGTACATCAAGCATGATGTTTCATAGAATTCTTATAAAATAACCTTAATTTCCCCATTTGACAAATGAAAGCACTGAAGCTGAGAGAGGAAAGGAATCTCCCATGTCATCACATCTCGGTGACGGTGGGACCATGAAGTTTCCATGATCCCTTGTGATTCCAAAGACCACTCCCTTAATCCAGCTGTATCTAGCTAATTCTAGATCGAAGGATACCTGAAGTAGGTACAAAGCAGGACAGGTTTGTCTCTGGTTCTCAGTGGCCGACTATGAACCCAGGATGTCCCATGAGGACTTTGGACTCCAGTGTAGTCCTCTACAACATGATTTTTCTCAAGTGTCATTCTCTGAAACCCTTCAGTTTCCTCTTCGTGCTCCCAGAGAATGGGGAAGGTCTATGGTCTAGGGCAGCCACCGTGGGATGTGACTTCACTTTGTTGACCCAAAGATGCTCTCTCATTCACCTCACTCTAGCTCTTGAATCCCAGGCTCCATGAGTTCCTTCAAGCATCCAGGACACTTTAGGACATTTTGGGACACTGCCACTTTTACCTAGAGCTCAGTCCTTCTTGCATCCAACCCCATCTCTGGGTAACCACTGGTCTACCTTTCAAGTTTGGTTTGGCCATCTCTTCCTCAGAGAAGACAGAACCAACTCTTAGGCCAATGCAGATAGCCTGCTGGTAGCACCATATACCACATCTTCCTTTTTCTTTGGATAAACAGAAGTCATTGCTTATGACTTAATTTCTTTATTTGTTATGCCTCTTCTTTCAAAGTCCACCTTCTTTGAAAACTCTATAGCAATAACAAAATGGCTACTTAGCTTGGTAGCTAGATGTTTCCCCACAGTCAAACACACAGTGGTGTGTGTACAATGAGGGCATAAGTACTCATTCCTGATGCCCACATTCTGTTCTTGGTTCTTTCAGCCAAGAGGGAAGACCTGAGCTCTCCTAAGGAACATCCTCTGGAATGAACATTTCATCTATCGTTGGCAGAAAAGTAAATCCCCATTAGTACCAAAGTAAGAAACAGGTATGAATTTTATATATAAGCCTACAGCACAGATGCTAGAAAGAGACAAGACTTCCAGACTCTGTCTTGCAACAATGGTTCCCACAAATTGTCAAATCAAAACCACCAATAATTGAAGGGGTCACTGTCTCTCTCATCTAATTTGTATCAATTTAATCAGCTATGTATACAGATAAAATCCAATATCAAATGGAACATATCACCTATTAGAAGGTTCTGGAGCAGAAATGGAATTTATCTTAGGCTGGCAGAATGGCTCAGTGGGTAAAGGTGTTTGCTGACAAGTTGACAATCTGGGTTCAACCCTTAAGAACTATATGGTGGAAGGAGAGGACCAACTCCTGCAAGTTGTCCTCTGACCCCTACATGTGTGCCAAGGTGCTTCTTTCCACACACACTAAGTAAATGAAAGGTTAAAAAACATTCATCCCATTGGTTTTTCTGTGGTGGCAAATTTTACTGCATCAATACCTTGAAGCATACAACTCGCTGGAATGGACCCCACTTTCACTATAATTATCCAACTTCAGAACCTTGTTCACCAGCTTAAACTGACCCATCACCCACTAACCCACACCTCTCCATTCTTTCTTCACCCTAGACCCTGACAACAACCCTTCAACTTTGTATATTTTTGAAGCAAGGTCTTACTTTATATCCCAGGTTGGCCTATAGCTTGCTAAGAGGTCCAGGATGGCATTGAGCTCACAGTCTTCCTGCTGGGATGGTATCCATGTACCAATCCTGGCTTCATGCACATAAATTTGACTACTGCAGCCCCTGCATGTCAATGGAGTTACTCATTATTTGGACTTCTGCAGCTGTTTCCTTCCCTTGGGTTAGTGTCCTCAAGATTTGTCCATGTTGAAGCATGTGTCTGAATTTTACCTTTTTTGCAAGGCACACTAATTTCCATTGTCTGGCTATATACTTCATTGTGCTTTTTCTAAGGATGTTTATGGTATTTACAGTAATTACTGAATATTAAATAAGCCAGCAAAGGAGATAGATGGGTGGTGGAGGTGGGGAGGGTCCTAAGAGACACCAAGGTTTGAAAGGGCTCTCACATTCAAATCACTGTCTGTAATTAACAAATGGTCAGCACTCCTCAGAGCAGCAAGCTTCTGCAAAGGTGTCTCCTTGATTAGTTCCTTGAAGAAACAGAGCCCCTCCCTCCTGCACCCGAGAGGCAAAGCTGTGGACAGCATCATCTGCACACGTGGCGCCTTCTCCATTTATATGTGCTTGCTTTTATTTCCACTTACATATACTTTGCTTGATAAAAGTTTAACTTGGTCCTCCTGGATACATTTCAAGCACTTACAATCGGCCTATGTTCCTGAATGCAGAGCTGTAGCAGGGTGTCTCACACCCCTCACATACTCTTTTCCAAGATTCCCGCAGTGACTTGGCAAGGATGGTCCTCTTGTTGCCCACATTGCTAGTGAAGATAGTGAAGGCCAGAGAAGTTGGAAACTGGCCCAGGAGACACGGAGCACAGCCAAACCCAGGTGGGAGGCTGCAGAGCTCACTAGGGATTCTCTCTGCTTGGGAACACACCTCATGCTCCACACTCACAGACACACTTCAGCAATAAGAAGTGTATTCTCTGAATTCCAGAGAATTTCAACTCTCGGAAAGTACTAAGTCATGGGAGATGGTGTTCCACAGATAAAGATCAGCTCACTAAAAGTCAAAAGCCTTCCAGAGTCTTTTTTACTTGGTTTTTGAATTACATTTATTTGTTATTGTGCCGGAGATGGAGCGCACATGTGCCATGGTGCATTTATGGAGACCAGAGAACAACTTGGAGGAGTCAGTTCTTAACCTCCTCTTGGTGGCACAGGCCTTTACAACTGAGAAATACTCCTAATTCTTCATTATAGTTCAAATAATAGAAATGTCATGCTCTACATCCCAAATCAGTGCCTGTCTCACTGAAAGGGGAAATGAGGTGCTCAACCATGCCACTCACACACGGCATCTGACCTGCAGCCTGGCCTCTTATTGCAGCTCTCCTCCATCAGATTGGGAAGAAGCACCAAGCCCCATCATGCATGGGAGAGGAAAAGTGTGCTGCCTGTTGTGATGAGGAGTGGCCTCAACCTGTCAGGCATGGAGACACAGAAACGGTGTTCCGAGTCAAGCAGCTATTAGAACTCGACAGAGAGCTGATGGAGCTCCAGACCACAGGACCTCTGATTCAGTGGGTCTGGAGTGGGACCTAAGATTTTTCACTTCTAGCAGATTCTGCAGTGTGCTCCTAATATCACTGGTATGTGTAACACACTGGAGAAAGACCTGTCTACAGTGCCAGCACTCAGTGTTTCCAGCTGGTGCCTGTAACAGATGTGACTCAGAGACCCCACTTTACACCCAGCATATCTGCATCATAGGCACACAGTGTATCTACACAAGCACATGCAACCTCATATATTACTCCCTAACACACACACACACACACACACACACACACACACACACACACTCGCACCACAGTTTATATGACAAGTTAGAGTACCCAGCCATGATTTTCATGGGATGGTTAGTATTGTTAACTTGACGGGCTCTAGATCACCTAGAAAACAAGCCACTGGGCTTGCATATGAGGGATGGGCTGGATTAGAGTAGTTACTGGGCACATTTGTGAGAGGGTTCCTAGATTCGATTAATTGAGGTAGGAAGACCCACCCCACTACCTTCCCTTCTGTTGCTGTGATAAAATGGACCAAAAAGAAGCAACTTAGGAGAAAAGGGGGTTTTAGCTCATAGCTCCTAGACTCTGTGCATCACAGCAGGGAAGTCAAAGCTATTGGACTTTGAACCAGCCAGTGACATCCATAGTCAAGACGAGAGAGAAAATTCATGCATGCATGTGTATGCTTTTGAGTCCAGGACCCAAACCCTGGGAATGGTGCCACTGTCTTTTAGACCAGGCCTCCCCACATCAACTTACATCCTTAAGCCAATCAGCCACAGCTATGTCCACAGGTCAACCTGATCTACACTTTTTCCCTTGAAATGTTTCCCTTGAATGTTTCAAGTTGAGAATTAACACTAACCATCACATCCACCATCACCCCATAGGCTGGGGTTCTTCAAGTGAGTGAAAAGGAGAAAGGGGACCAAACACTAAGCTCCCCACTTCCTTCTTTCTGACTGTAAAGGCAGTGTGACCAGCTGCCTCACACCCCTGCCTCCATGACTCTCCTACCATGAATAAATGCACGCAGAAACTGTGAGCACAATAAACCCATCTTTCCTTCAGATGCCTTTTTATCTCAGTGTATTTTAACTCAACAGCATCAAAGTAACTGATACAACTCTCAACACATATCTATCACATACACACCACACAAGCAGGGTGCATCCACAACACATTCCCTACATGTGTATACATATATGCCATCTGTATGTAACAGATTCTACCTCTCAACACATTGCATATGCCCCAGGCCTACGGCACACCCACCCTTCTGCAGACTAGGAGCTACCCATCTCTCTCACCTTGCTCTGGGTTACCTCCTCTACCCTACCTTCTCCTGCCCTCTCCTTGTCCCAGATCACCTTCCGGGTGCTTTGCTTCTCCCAGAGTTTACCAAAGTGGTCCTCATCAGTTATATAGCTCTATTTTCTTTCCCCTTCCGTGACCTAGCCATTATGCAGGAACCAAGTTTGTTCTGAATTCTCCTTTTAAAGACAGTGTAGCAAGCATCTGCAGAGACCTTCCTGAGACTGCTTCTGACTAAGCATGTTTGAGGGGGATGTTGAGGAAGACAACCTTGACTTCCATCCATCCACCCACTCATCCATCTACCCACCCACCCATCCTTCAATCTATTCATCCATCCATCCACCCATCCATCCATCCACCCACCCATCCACCCACCCATTTACACATCCATCCATCCACCCACCCATCCACCCATCCATTCATCCACTCACCCATCCATTCACTCATTCATCCATCCACCAATCCATCCACTCACCCATCCACTCATCCATCTATGCATCCATTCATCCATCCACCCATCCATCCATCCACCTATATATCCATCTATTCATTCATCCACTTAGCCATCCACCCACTCACCCATCCATGCATTCACATAAGAATAAGCTAGGTACTGGTGAAACTGGATACCAGATCAGCACACAAACACTATACTGTCTCATATTTTAAAACCTGACATCCACACAGAGACAAGAGTGACTTTCATAGCCATTATTAATGATGTCCAGAGGGTTTCCAGACCCCAAAGAAGTCAATATGAATAGGAACTATCCAAGGCACCCTCTAGGACCCTTTGAATGGCACAGAATGAGCCACAGACTCCATTGGCCCTAAGGCTAGTGCCAGACCCTGCTATAATTTGATTATCCCTGATGCTTAAGGAAATCATCAAACTAGCAGATAAGAATGCCAATGCCCATAGCACCACCACCACCATCACTACCACCATCACCACCAACAGTAAGTATAAAACAAAGCCTTTTAGTGAGGACACACTCTGCTGTGTGCTGCCCACAGAAGCTTCTAATTCTTACCTCAGATACTGCCATGCCACTTTCCAGATGACTTCACAGGGCCTCCTAACCACAAGCCTGAGGTCTTGCACATGGTAGGTTGTGGGGTTCCATTCTGGTGACTGACCTGAGGGGCTGCTTCCCATAAAGTACCGGAATGCAGATCTTCACTTCCCCATGGAGTCAGAGCTCCCAGCCTGAGGACCATGGCAATGCCACTCACAGACACACTTCATCTTGGTCCCTGACTGCTCTGTGTCCATTATCAGCCACATCGGGAGGACAGGATCAGGCAGACAAAGGTGGTACAGAAGACATTTGAGATGACCTGATAAAACCAGAGTGTTATTTCTACTTGTTTATTTTGTTACTTACAGAAAACACACTGGGAATGGAGAACTTCAGCCAGAGAAACCGTAATGCCGTGATGACAGACTCCTCACTTGAAGAGACCCACGCATTAGTGGTGTGGTGTCATAGGGAGTCGGGAGTTGAGAGGGCTTCAGTCAACTTCCCCATGACTCAGATTCATTCTGACATTTGTCCTCAAAGCTGTATTGAAGGCGACAAGGGTAAATAGTCCCTTAGCCTGAAGAGACTCTCATGGTCATCTCCCCACTTGCCCTGTCTGCTGACCTCGGAAGAGAGCCAGCCCTGCAGTTAACATCTGTGGTCCATCAGCGGGCCTGGAGTAAAAGGTACTTAGTGTAGGCAGCTCGTTTTGCAAGGTTAGAAAGAATCGATAGGAGATGTGTTTAATGCGGTATCGTATCAGGTCTCATCGTGCTTTTAAAACTGAAATACCCACGGTGGTATAATCTTAGTCTCACTGGAAAGAGAATGGGTTGAGCGTGGTCTCTGATAGATATCGCACCCAGCAGAGATGACGGAAACCCTGCACGGAGCCCTCTAGAGTTACACTGTCACTATTTTTCTCCCCTCCTCCTTTTTGAGACACTGTCTCTCAGCAGCTCAGGTTTGGTTTGAATCTTGAACTTACTCTGTAGGTCAGGCTGGCCTTGAACTTACAGCAATCCCCCTGCTTCCATCTCCCTTACACATCTGCATCACCAAACCTCGATGCCTTCCTTTCTTTGATCTTTTTCTTTGTAATCTTTTTTCTCCACTCCTCTCCCTCCAGCACATCCTTCCTCCCCTCCTTCTCTTTATCATCCAGTCCCGTGGAAGACAGCCTAAGGAAACCAGGGGAGCCCCTGCAACTTCCTGTGAACAGTAGTCAGCTACAAAATGAAGGCTTGGAAATGATCACGAAGCAGAGCTGGGTGGAAGTCATGCAGCCCACAGCTAACACAAGCTTCCATGAAATTATTTTGAAAAAGGAACCTGTCTGGACAGAGCAAAATTAAACACAGTATATATACGCTTCTGCTGTCAAACAGGAACAAGGTAAAACTCTTGAGTGAGTTTCATACAAAAAGTCATGGGAAAATCATAAACAGTAAGATCAAGATTGTTTGTCTGGGGGCAGTCGAGGCACTGCTCAGCTTCCCAATGTCCCGGGAAAATGGGTCTATGTTGAAGCCACGTGTCAGAAAAGGTAGAAAGGGCAACAGCAAGCCCTGGTTGTCCACTTCCCGCCAGTCTTTGCCCACGTGTACAGAAGACAGGTCTCTCTCTCCATTAGAACTGACCCGAGCTCTTGATGTTGGGGATTAAGATTCTGATGTGTCTGGTGTGCTCCCTCCAGGTGACTGTTGAGACAGGTGATTCAGGTCTGGAGCTTTTGGTGATGACTGTTGTTGGCTTTAACTCAAATGGTTGTCCTGAGAATTAAAGAACTCTATTCATTTTCTGGGGTTTTGTAAGAATGACGGCTTAACAGAATCAGACACACAGCTCTGGTCCCTAGAAATTCCAAATCAAGGTCCTAGTGGGTTTACTTCCAGCTCACAGCCACCCTCTTTCTTTCTAGCTTCTTGAAGCCTAGGAATTGTACAACTGATAAAATGACATTCTCTCTGTGCCTCCCATCACTTTCTAGTCTTCTGTGTCTCGATGCCCAGTTTCCCCGACCTCTTGAGGACAGCGGTCAGTGATTGAGGATCCACCTTTGTGGCCTCATCTTATTTTGCTCATTTGCAGGGATTCTATTGTCAAATCAAGTCACACCCATGGCTCCTGGATGTTCCCTCTCTCCATGTATATAGTCCAGGATCCCAGCCTGGAAATGGTGCGATCTACAGCAGGCAGGTCTTTCAGCCTTAATGACACAATCTAGATAATCCCCACAGGCTTGCCCAGAGGCTCTCTAAGAATCTGTTCCATCACAATAAGGTAAATACCAGGAAAGCAAGCCTTCCCAGGAGTACAGATTCAGAATGGAGGCTGGAATGAGGCTGTGGAAGACTCTGCCCCTCCCTTGGAGAAGAGCCTTACTAGTGGGCTCTACCAAAGTACAATGATAGTGCATTTCATGTAAGTGATCAAATGCTTCATTATCAAACTAAACAGACAGACTAGACACAGAAGTGAGTTGTACAGATGGTATGTGAGAAACAACAGTCCAAATACACACACACACACACACACACACACACACACACACACACACCCCTACCCACAGGCATCTACAAACACCAAAATTAAGGAGCCAGGTGGTGGTTCATATCTGTAATCTCAGCACTTGGGAGGCTGAAGCAGGGGGATTGCTGCCAGTTCTAAACTGCTATCATCTCTGTAGTTAGTTGCAGTCTAGCCTGGACTACAGCATGACTCCATCTCATAAAAACAAAAAAGAGCAGTATATACATAAAGTTTCTAGCTAAATAATTTTATAGACAGGCTCATAAAAGAATGTCTTACCCCAAAGAAACAAAAACTCCATGCAAAGAAAGATTGGAAACAAAGGAATCACTATCAAAGGAGTATTCAGGAAGGGACCTGTGTGTCTGTAAGAGTAAATTTTCCCCCACTTTAGGCTTTGTAGTGAAGACCTCTTGTCTTGAATAAAGGGGAAAGGTGTCAACATTCCATTGATTTGTAGCAAGAGAACTTAATATGTAGGTAACCTTGATCCCCTTGTAGCCTTGGTAATCATTGCAAAAAAAAAAAAAATGATGTGTGTGGTTGTCTTTAGGTTCCTGTTATAGCCACAGCAGAAAACATTACACAAACTTTTTAATAACTTAAAAAGCTTTCAGTCAGAGCTCTCCTGTGCTCCTCCCAATCTCCCTTTCTTCAGCGCAATGCATCTCTCAACCCTCACCTGAAAGTCTCTATTTGTGAACGATGGGGATTGATCCAGTCACCCACCACTGGTCAAGGTGCCAAGAACAAGAGGCTACAGAGAACATAGATATTGCCTTCTCTCACAAAGCTCAGAAATCATTGTGGAAGAGAGGGAAGGAAAAATGTCAAAGCCAGAGGTGGTGGATGACTGTAGCGATGCAGTGTCTTCTGGACACAGCAGGGCAGCTGCACTCATGAACCCATGGTGGCTCTGACAGCATGGGCAAGAACTTTAGAAGCTCAAGCCAGCAAATTCCCAGTGCTGGGTTGGAAGCTGGGTATAAAAATCAAGCAGTAGTCCTGCCATTTTGGGCAATGGTTAGTTGCTGTAAGAAGGAAAGACAGTTTTCCCCAAGAGAAAGAGAAGTCCCTGATAAGTTGATCATATTACAGTGGAAGGCCACATGTCCAAGAGGATCTGGTCAGCACGGATTAGTACTGATGGGGTAAAAAGGACACAAAGGTGGATGTATAGGGGGTATGGAAGTGGATCTGGGAGGAAAATGGGGTAGTGTGAATGTGATCAACACACATACAAAATTCTCAAAGAACTAATAAATGCACAAGTAAAAAGTTAAAACAGAATTGTTAGAGGGAAAAACACATAGTGTAGGCCATATTGAAAAAGGAAAGACTTTCTAGGAGAAAGAATAGGAAGTTTTAAGAAAACTAAGTAAAATAAGACCAAATGATTAAGTATAATGATAAAAGTGAAAATGATATGCACCCACACATAAATTGCCACATTAATTATACTGCGGTGGTTCATTTAATTATTAGCTTGACAGAATCTACTGCTACCTAGGAGATGGGCCTTTGACATGCCTTTGGAGGATTATTTTAATTGCATTAATTGTGGTAAAAACACTTGCTCACTATGGGTGGGACCATTCCCTAGGCAGGGGATCCTGGACTGAATAAAAGAGAGAAAATAAATGAGCTGGGCACTCACACAGGTTCATCTAGTTCTGCTCCTGATGACACATACAGTCGGACCAACAGCTTCAAGCACCTACCACCTGGATCTCCCTCCATGACGCACCGTCTCCTTAAACTGTGAGCCAAAAGAAACCCAGTCTCCCTGAAGTTGCTTTTTACAGAGTACTTGATCCCAGCAACAGGAAAAGAAACTCAGAGAGATATTCAAGTATTTAGTAATGCAATGATAAACAAGTCAGTTCAAGCTAACTTAACCACAAAGTCCTAACACATGAAATTGGCATACATGTGTTATTAAATAATTAGGCAAGTATATCATAACTAATATCAAGAAGAAATACAATGAATTGAATCAAAGAAAACTGGTATTGCTCTATTCCTGTTAAATAATAGTGAATTTAATGTGATTTCTTCACATTATTTTAACAATAAGTAAACTCCAGAAACAAAACATAAAAGCCTTTTTATTCCAAAAATACTCCTCAAAATATAGTAGCTATGAGGGAAAGGCTTGGTCCTGTCCCAACTTGGTGTTAACTACCCAGGGAGGCCTTACCCCCTATGAGGAGGGAATGGGGGTGAGATGGGGGTGTGGTGGGAGGGAAGGGGAGAGGAACAGGGATTGGTATGTAAAATGAGAAAAATTTAAATAAAAAAGCTACAAAAAATTTAAAAATGTAGTAGCTGCATTTTGTCGAAGGCACAAAGAGAAGGCAGAAGGAACATCTCCCCTTTTATGGTTGAAGTGTGCAAATGTGTGCCCAGGTGGTGGGGGTGAGGAAGCTCAGAGAATGAGTGACAAATGACTGTAAGAATTACTAGGCTTACAGAAAGCATGTAGAATGGAGTGTAAGAAACCTCCTGTCAAGATTGGATCACACATTGGTAAACACTAATTATACAGTAAGTTATGACTCCCATTAGTTAGAAATGGAAACATACACAGGCTTTAATTCTTATAGGGTCTGTGTTGTGGGATATCTGTACACTGTAAAAATTGCTATGATTGGTGTAATAAAAAACTGAACAGTAAATAACTAAGAAGGGGTTAGGCGGGACTTCCAGGGACAGAGAGGACTCTGGGAAGAAGAAGAGCAGAGTCTACAGCCAGATGCAGAGGAAACAGGAGGTGCGAGATAAAAGAGAGATAACACTATGTGACAGAATGTAGATTAATATGAATGGGTCAATTTAAATACTAAGAGCTAACTGAAGCAAGGCTAAAGGCCAACGTCTCATAATTAGTAAGAAGTCTCTGTGTTATCGGGGGGGTAGCAAAAAAGAAAACCCATCTCCAGGTCTGAAAAATGATTATGTTGAAAATCAGGTGAGCCGTTAAACATCATTTAGAAATGAGTGACAGAAAAGCATGAAATACAGACACATCTGGATGTCAACCAAGTTTCACACCAAAGCAGATCTCTGGCCAATAGGCCTTTTATTAGGGCTTAAGAATATTTATCCTAAGAAAAACTAAAATGAAAAATGATTTTAAAATAACAGCAGCAAGCAATGAATCAGAAAATTGGTAGTTAATAGAAGTCAACAAATTCAAGAATTGATTCTTTCTACAAAAAAAAATGGTTCTAGTCAAAGATTAAGTAGAAATGGTCATATAAAATGGCAGAAATATAAATTAAATAGAATTTAAAGTAGACCAGCCAAAGATATAACAGAGGATAGTGTAAAATCTCAATCCATAGCTTTTGAAAATAAACAGATTGTTACAGAGAATATAGAACCAAGAAATACCTAGAGAAGGAAAATTTACAGTGGTGTATAATTTCCCACCAAGAAAAATGCAAGACTTTTCAACTCCTTGGGCCAATGTTTATACTGATATAAAAAAATTCCCAGAAAAAAAGTACAGTCCCATTTCCTCTAGAAACGTAGATTTTAAACTTCTAAATAAAATATTTACATTTTGAGCTGGAAATCACTCTAAAATTACTACCTTTTATTTAAGATCTTATTGTAAGAATGAAAGAATGAGCTACTCTAAAAATCTGACAATAATTCACATTTGCTCATTGGTTAAAAGAACAGAGGTTCGGGGATAGTGACTGATTAGAGAAAGTCATTTAGTAACGTTTAACACCTGATTCTGGTTTTCTCAATCTTCTAATATGCTTACAATCAGTTGAATATAAAGAACACTGTTATTCTTATTCAAACAACTTTCTTTACCCTTCAAAACATGCATCCAGCCAGGGCGGTGGTGGTGCACGCCTTTAATCCCAGCACTCGGGAGGCAGAGCCAGGCAGATCTCTGTGAGTTCGAGGACAGCCTGGGCTACAAAGTGAGTTCCAGGAAAGGCGCAAAGCTACACAGAGAAACCCTGTCTCAAAAAACAAACGAACAACAAAAAACAAAAACAAAACAAAAAACCCATGCATCCATAGTTTTGTTTGAATAAGGCATCACTCCTCTAAATGGGATGACTTTAGGCACATCTGTTTCCTGCTCCTTCACTACTAGGTCTCCCACATTTTCTAAACAGAATATACCATATAGTATCAGAAAAGATATCCAGTCCATCTAACATCTAGTGGAATGGCTATATAATTCTCATTTTCATTTTAATCAAAGGAATCTTTGAAATTCTTATAAATATTTTCAGAATGGCCCACAGAAAAATGCACAATATGCAAATAAGCTCTAAAATTTGCATAAAGGTGTACCTCCTTTGGACTAAATGGAGCCGAGGTGGAGATTGAGCTAGGAACAAATTTCAAATGTGGTAATCTTCATTCCATTTTCACCAAAACTTTGTAGTTTTTTTTGGGAATAGTTACTATTTTTACTGTTTCAAAGATGAGTGAACTGTCTTAGAGACATTAAGGAGATGCCCCTGGGAAGGACAAAGTTCACACAAGTGGCCACATCTTCTTGGCTTTCTATTGTGAGTGCTGTAGCACGGCCTGGTCTCTTGGACACTTGAAAAGGTACTACAAATTAACGAAGGCAAAGCCTGTGTGGTGGTGCAGTCACATGACTTTGGAGAATCTCCTGACCTTACAGTAGCTTCACTTCATCCTCAGTAAACAGGGATAACCATAGTTTCCCGACATATCCTGCAGAATTGTTATGAAGATTAAGTATAGGGAAGCACTTGAGAACATAATTCATCATCATTATTATTAATACATGACCATGTCTATTACGAATCATTATAGCTCAGGCAGTGCTGGGGTAAGTGCTGATGGGACCGAGGTCGGTGATGAAAAAGACACAGCAGCTTACTAAGAAGCAATTAAAATGCACCCTTGTTGTTTGGAAGTCGGTGTCCATGGGTAATTAGCAAGCACTGGTGCACACCCAACAGTGGTTTGTTGGCTATTACGGCAGTTCTGTGTGGCCATCTTATACAGTGAATCGACACAGAGTTCCCAGCTCGCAGACTTGTTTGCTTTCCCAGGAAATTCCATCTTATTTATGGCTGCAATTTAATCCTAATCATGAAAAATTTGAGAGGATTTTGAAATCCGCTCTTTGACCACTGCATTCACCAGACCTCAGAACTATAAAGGGACAGTGTTCCATCTTCTTTGGTTATACATGCCACACACTCCTAAGCATCAGGGATTACTTTCTTTCCTGACTCCCCTGATGTTTGCTACCTAAGGGAGGCCCTCCGTTTTCAAGCATGTGAATGAAATATTGAGTTACTCCCTAACATGTGTCAATAGTATTCAGGTAGATGCCATGTGAGTTCAGTGAGACTCAGTCCCTCATCAGTAACCTGGATATCACAAAACTTGCCCTCGTGAAATGGAATTTTCTACTACACATGATACACTACAGACATGAAAGGGGTCATTTTTTATTGCTTTCAATTGGTCCTGAGCCATCTCCTTCCAGTACCTTCTTTGTGGCCAATATTCTATGCCATCGCTTAGCATCTGAACCATTTGCCTCCAATGCAGGAAGTCACTCTCCCGTTCTCATCTGGTTTGTGCTGTGCATTGTTCTCACCTATTAGACAGCATTCTGTTCACTGTCCCCAGGGGACGGGCATCTGGATTCATTGTCTGTTTTATCTCTGTGGCTGCCACAGAGAGGAGTTGAAGCTCCAAGCTTTATGTGAGATCCCTCATCTTTAGTCAGAACCATATTACAGTTGTTCCAGAGTGATGGTTGTGGAGCCTATAAGTGTGAGATCACTCCAGGCTGTTCCTCTAACCTCTCAAAGAAGCTGGTCCTCAGGGATGGATGGGATTTCACTGCATTTCCCTGTTTCATTTGTATAATGAAATCATCTTTGGCCTCCATTCTGTAGTTTGCCCTTTTTAGTCTTAAGGTAGACTGTTCAGTAGCCCTCCTACACTTTTTTTTCAAAAAACTAGAAACATGTTATGTAAACTCTCATAGTGTCTCAACACTTTAATTCCCCCACCCACCTGCCTTCAGTAAGCATTATTGCAGTACATACACTTCCACGTGTTTCTATGCCTATGGAAGTAGATTGTGCACGCCTCTAATGCACATGCTTAGTCAAACTCACATCATTACCTAAAAATTGATCTTTTAAGTCACGTCATCACTTTATCCTGTGTAGTCAGATCCAAACCCGAACAGCAGCATCAACCAAACCTCAGCCTTCCCTGGATCCGCTGGGAGATTTGTTAAACTAGAGGCTATGTGGTGAATTACTTTCCTTGTTACAGTAATAAATACCTGAAAGTAACAACTGAAGAGGTGTGTGTGTGTGTGTGTGTGTGTGTGTGTGTGTGTGTGTGTGACGGTTTATGGAGACACAGTCCATCATGGAGGACAAGGAAGAGTGGTGGTGGCGGCTGCATGGCAGGAGAAAGAAGAGGCTGCTTGCTCACATCTCAGGGGACCAGCAAGTAGGGTGAGGACTAGAAGTGGGCGCCACTACAAAAATGCAGTTCCATTTCTGCCACTGAGTCCCTACCTCCCAAAGGTTCTACAACCCCCAGAGACAGCGTCTCCAGCTGGGGACCAGGGAAGTGACATTTCACATTCAGACCTTAATAATTACCAAACCTCACTACAGAGCTACTGAATCAGACTTTGGGAGAAGTTCGAAAGTATCCAATCTTATAAGGGTCGTCATGTTTGGAAACACAAAACCCAACAAAAGACATTGCCTTAGAGGACTGCTTCAGCTGAGTGGCTCAAGTATGTCTGCATTATGGACCATTTAGAAGAAAGTAGGTGTTAAGTCTGGAAGTCCCCACAAAAGAGTCCCTCACCTGGGATTTCAGCTACTGTTCCCCTCCTCCCCTGGCTACAAGTAATCTTGGGAGATGCCAGACTGTATAAAAAGTAGAAGGTTAGTTGAAAGTGGGACTCCAAATGCAGCCCTAGAAGGGAATCATCTATGATACAGAAGGACTTTGTAGTGATATAACTGTTTAGGGGTTACCCACAGTCCTGCAAGAAATCCTTCACCCATGCTTTGTAAGAAAACCTAATAAACTTATTGGTCTCACCAAGTTGAACTTTGGTGAAGCAGTACTTCGATCTGCCATTGTTGCCCATCTAGAGTGAATAGATATTCCTTCTAGAATCTCAGGAAAAGTCAATGCAACAGATGCAATGGTAGAAAAGTGTCCATGCAGAGGCTACACACATCTCATGGACTGCCATATTCCATATCGTCCACCCTTTGAGAGGAAAATCTAGTAATGCACATGGAAGTGAAGGACTTGTTCATGCTTTTTATCAGCTTGATGTGAGTGCTAATACTTTCCTGAGAGAAACAATGCAGGAGACACAAACCCTTCCAGTCACTTGTCATCCTCTTTTATGTCTTACTTCCATGGTGGAAAGCCATTTGAACAGACACAAACAACTGGGCTTACTGAAGTTTTCTGCTCCACACCACAAATCATAACCATGATCTCACACACAAGGACTGTCCACTAGAATGATGGCATTCATCTCATTGACCCCTTATTTTTTTTCACACTAGTGACTTGCCACATGATCACAGGTGAGTAACTACTAACTTCTAGGGCCTCTCCATCTCAGCACAAACTGGGAAGGACCTGGGTTAAGTGATAATCTCAAATTTGGTTAAGTAACAATCTTGCACAAAAGTGCACACCATTGTGTTCTAAAATACACTGAAGCATATAATGCCTGCATAGAACAGGTCTCCTCCAAGGCACTCACAGGTAGAGACTGTGTTGTCTATCTCCAGAGGTGGCTATCCCCAGTCAGTAAAATAAGCTGAGGCTCAGGAAAAAGAAATATATTTCTGAGTTGAAATTTCACTTCATCAACCGTGGACGGGAGTGGCTAATGTCCACATCCTCCATCTCTATGACTCTAAATATAAATCATAGGATAATTTTTATGACAGACAAAAATCAGAGCACTGGAACAAGTCAGGGAAAAACATATGTGTTAGTATGGTTTTCTTGGAAAAACACAGTCAGGCAAAAATCCATTGCCATCCCAATCCACTCTTCCACATATTGACAAATATATACATGTGCAAAATTACCACCAGACTGATTTAGTCAATATTCCTGAATCACATTCAAAACAGTGTCCCCTCCCAATTGATTTCAGTGCATAAACACAAATCACATGATTTATTTCCAAAGAACATCAGAACTGAGTATGAGTATTCTCTTTAAATCTATCTGTCTTTTGTTACCTCCACAAAAGTTGAAGTTTTGTTTGTAGTGATGATGTTGGCCTGA
Organism: Onychomys torridus; assembly: GCF_903995425.1. Lineage (NCBI taxonomy): Eukaryota > Metazoa > Chordata > Mammalia > Rodentia > Cricetidae > Onychomys > Onychomys torridus. The sequence goes on from NC_050454.1 coordinate 70,360,497, forward strand.
GATATAGAAGGTAGGAGGTAACACCCTAGAATGTCCATTGGCAGATGACAGGCAGACAGGCCAGCAGGAGAAAACAGCCCTCACACATGCAGCTTATGGAATACATGGATGAGGCCTCAGAAGACACATTACTGATCCTAAACCAAACTTCCCCCAGTGTTAAAGGTGAACATGAAGGAGAGCTGCTGGGTATGTCACAGAGCACCGACCCACTGTAGTTAACACAATGATCAGCAAAAGCACAGAACACACAAGGCATTGTGATAAATGAAAGTTCTGGCATGCTGGCCACGTTCCGTTCAATGAATCCAAGGGGGAAAAGTCGGGAGTAAAATAAACATAACACTGGCAATAAATGTTTATCAGAGGTAGTAATTCATGTAAATAGAAACAACGACGTTTCAAAACAGAACTGGGACAACTAAGCTGCCTGAGAACTTTGCCTTCCTCCCTCATAGTTCCACCAACACAAATACAGAAGGATGAAAATGAAGCCACCGGGCAGTGGTTCTCAACCTTCCTGTGCTGTGACCCTCTAATACAGAGCCCCATGGTGTGCTGACCCCCACCATACAGCTGTTTTTGTTACTACTTCATAACGGTAATTTTGCCACTGTTATGAATCATAACGTAACTATCTGTGTTTCCTGATGGCTTTAGAAAACCTCTGTGAAAGGGCTGTACAGGCCCCAGGGATTGACCCACAGGTTGAGAATCACTGCATTAGCATGTCGTGAGAAAGCATGGGAGAATGTCATCTCCAGGCTGGTGAGATGGCTCAGCAGCTGACAGTGTTTGTCAACAAGCTGAGTTAGATCTCTGGGATCCATACATTAGAAGTGGAGAAACTGACCTCCACATAGATGCCATAGCATAAGCCCCACCCTCAACAAAATGATTAAATAAATGTCATTTTTAAAAGAAAAACCAGAATTTCTAAGTTAGAGTTTTCCATAGATAATATAAAACCCAGAAACCAAGAAAAAATAATTGAGCAGCGTGACTGTGTCGAAGCACATCTTCATGTCTGCTCTCTTCTCTCTTTATGAAAACATGAAGAAAACCCAAAGACAAACACCACAGAGAATAATATGTGTACGATTTTTAACGTGAAGGGCTAACATAACAGGTCCTTAAAAGTCATTATTGCAAAATGAAATGGTCAGATGACAGCGGAAATGTACAGATATTTAAACTCTCTTTCTTTCTTTTTTTTCTAACCATGTTCTGGACTAAGTGAGTCAGGCACAGTCCATCTGTAACACAAACACTTGGGGACAGAGACAGGCACAAGTGGAGTGTACTGACCAGCCAACCCAGCCCAGTGTGAGCTCCAAGTTCAGTTGGAGACCATGTCCAAGGAGAAAAAGTGGAGAAGTGATTGAGGAAGACGTCTGATGTCTACCCCTGACATCCACAGACACTCACACAGGCAAAACCAGTCTCTATACTTTACTTTTGGGAGACATAGATAATTTAAGATTCTTTCACCAAGCAGATTAACAAAGACCAAACACCTGATGAGGCCGATTGTTCTTGCCAGTGGGTGTGCAGACTGGTAGCATTCTATGGAAACCAGCAAAGCGCAAACAAGTTCACTTTGAACAATCTCTTTCCCTTTCCTCCTCATGCAGTTGAGAATCTGAAGTTCCTTGGTCCACGAGCAAGGATGTAGAAAGGCTAACTCATGCTCAGAGTCTTGAGGTAGAAACATGTCACCACTGTGACCCGTCTGAAGCCACTGAATCCAACAGCAGAAATTGCTGGTAGATTACTATTACTGTTGCTTTAGTAACACTCTTAAAACCAGCCAATCAGCAGTAGCCCTGCCTTTAGAAAACAACCAGCCAATCAGCAATAGCCCTGCCTTTAGAAAACCAGCCAATCAGCAGTAACCTAAGCTTCTGAAAACCAGCCAATCAGCAATAGCCCTGCCTTTAGAAAACCAGCCAATCAGCAATAGCCCTGCCTTTAGAAAACCAGCCAATCAGCAATAGCCCTGCCTTTAGAAAACCAGCCAATCAGCAGTAACCTAAGCTTCTGAAAACCAGCCAATCAGCAATAGCCCTGCCTTTAGAAAACCAGCCAATCAACAACAAGCCCAAGTTTCTCAAATTAACCAACCCATAAGAAGCAGGCAAACAACCATTACTAAGCTCCACACTGAACCAATCCCTGGGCATTTTCACAGTGTTTGAATTACTGAACTCAATGCTCACAAAACTGGATGTAAAACCAGTCCTTGCTTGGTTCTGATAACACCAAAACATTGAAGGGACAAAAAGAGGATCTTATGAAGAACAATGACATCAGAGAACACAGGAATTAGAAAAATCCAAATAGTACTCATGAGTGAAACTCAGAAAATATCTTATTCTTGTACCACAGGAAGGCTTCAAGCCCAGAGCTCCATGGAGGCTGGGGGCTAACACAGTCCTTCCAGCTACATAGAGAGAAACAAGTATGCTCTGTGCACAATTGCAAACACACATTCCTTATCCATTTTTAAGTAAACCTGGTAAAAGGAAATTAAACACTTTGCTTCATTTGAACTCAGTTTTCTCCTCTGTGACATGCTATGAATCCAGAAAAGAGTCCATTTACAGTTCAATGTCCAACAGAAACGTCACACTCACCAAGTCACTCAAACATGCCAAAGAAAGTTTTCGTTTTCTTAAGGTCCAGATGTGTGATCTTGGGATTTCAGTGTCAAGTTGCACTTTGTATTTTTCAACTGGAGAAGTCTGTAAAGGTAAAAAGGGCAGAACAAGTGAAAACATGCTACTTAGAGGCTGGGCTGAGCTCTGGTTGAGGATTAAAGTCCCATTTACATGATCCAAAGTCTTAATCAGAGAACAATACTCACAGTCACTTGATATTGATGTGACATTCAGACTGTGTTGTATTGAGTAATAGAGTCAACTCCAGAGTTTCAAATGTGCATCAATGCTAAGGGAGCTTACAAGATGGTTTAAAATGATTACATCACTTAATATAACTAATCCAGCCCATTCTTTGGTTTTTGCTTCTTGACATGGGTTATGTTGATTATGGAAGAAAACGACACCAGTGATATAGTTACTTCCCCTGTTCATTCACTGATGGCTTCACTAAGAAACCTAACATGATTTGAAGGCTCCAGCAACTGAACTCAAGTCCAAACTTCCTCCAGCACGTGGAGTTGCTATTTTTAGGAATGAACTTTCAAATATATTTGTGTTTCTTTTCCTGGTTAAAAAAAATGTCATTCAAATGATCCCATCCATTGTCCACTGAGGTTTCAGAATCTGACAAGTCTTCCATAATTTAAGCACTATTTACAGTTTCCTTTAAATGCTATCATCAGCTGGTCTGGTAATTATTCTTTTTAAATGAACAATAGATGTGACACAGTTCTGTTTTGGGGAAGCTGTAAGTGCTCAGTTACCAAGATGCTAGTTGCAGCCTAGCATTTTGGAGGTTAAGGACTAAAACCTATGCAAATGTCCATGAAGAAAGAAGGGTAGAATAGGCTTGTGACACAGTGCTACCCTCACAAAGTATTAATCAGTCATTAAAAGTCATTAAATAGCACTACAATGAAAATTTTGTCATGATTTTTTTGTTGGTATCATGATTGTGAGTTATAAGAAACAAGCATACAAAATGAATCTTGTCTTCCAAAACTTAAAATTGAATGTAAAATTAAGCCTGCATATTGGTTGTTTCCACATAGACATTTGTAACATGAATGGCAATGAAGAATTGGCCTGTCAAAACTGCAGAGTGTCTGGAGAGAAGACCCAACAGGCAAAGCACTGGCCATAAGAACAAGGACAAGAGCGTGAATCTTCAGCCCTCATGTAAGTTTCACACAGGCATGGCAGTCTTCCTGTATTCAGCTCTCAGAAGGCAAAGATGGGAGATTCCTGGGACAAGCTGTCTAAAGAGACCAGCAGAATTAGCCAGCTCTGGGATTAAGTGAGTGCTGTGGATATCATGCTGTATAAATAAAATGATGATTGGCCAGTAGCCAGGCAGGAAATATAGGCGGGATAAGTAGAGAAGAGAATTCTGGGACCAGGAAGGCTGAGTCAGAGAGACTGCCAGCCGCCATGATGAGAAGCAACATGTTAAGATACTGGTAAGCTACAAGCTACGTGGCAACTTATAGATTAATAGAAATGGGTTAATTTAAGATATAAGAACAGTTAGCAAGAAGCCTGCCAGGGCCAGGGCCAGGGCCATACAGTTTGTAAGCAATATAAGTCTCTGTGTGTTTGTTTGGTTGGATCTGAGCGGCTTTGGGACTGGCAGGTGAGAGATTTTTTTTTATTTGTGTTTTAATTTTACACATCAGCCATGGGTTCCTCTGTCCTCCCCTGTCCTGCCCCCCCGCCCCCCCCCCCCCCAGCCCCTCCCCTCCATTCCCATCTCCTCCAGGGCCAAGACTCCCCTGGGGATTCATTTAAACCTGGTGGATTCAGTACAGGCAGGTCCAGTCCCCTCCTTCCAGACTGAGCAAAGTGTCCCAAACAGCCAGCTCATGCACTAAGGACAGGTCTGGGTCCCACTGCCTGGATGCCTCCCAAACAGTTCAAGCTATTCAATTGTCTCACTTATCCAGAGGGCCTGATCCAGCTGGGGGCTCCACAGCCTTTGGTTCATAATTCATGTTGTTTCCATTCATTTGGCTATTTGTCCCTGTGCTTTTCCAATCTTGGTCTCAACAATTCACACTCTTACAGTCCCTCCTCTTTCTCGACAATTGGACTCCTGGAGCTCCACCTGGGGCCTGGCTGAGGATCTCTGCATCCACTTCCATCAGTTATTGGATGAGAGTTCCAGCACGACAGTTAGGGAATTTGGCCATCTGGTCACCAGACTAGGTCAGATCAGGCTTTCTCTCGACCATTGCCAGTAGTCTACAGAGGATGTATCATTGTGGATTTCTGGAGACCTCTCCAGCACTCTGCCTATTCCTATCCTCATGTGGTCATCACTTATCATGGTCTGTTATTCCTTGTTCTCCCTTTCTGTTCTTGATCCAGCTGGGATCTCCTGCTCCCCTAAGCTTTCTTTCCCTCAAACCTTGCCCTTCATTACTCCCACTGTTGTCCAGGTTGTTCATGTAGATCTCATCCTTTTCTCTGTCATTGGGCAATCTCTGTGTCTTTCCTAGTGCCTCATTTTCTAGGTAGCCTCCCTGGAGTTGTGTAGCAGTCTACTTGTCTTTGTTTTACATCTAGTATCCTCCTATGAGTGAGTACATACCATGTTTGTCCTTTTGGTTCTGGGTTACCTCACTGAGGATGATTTTTTCTAGATCCATCCATTTGCCTGCAAACCTCATGATGTCATTGTTTTTCTCTGCTGAGTAGTACTCCATTGTGTATATGTACCATATTTTCTTTATCTATTCTTCAGTTGAAGGGCATCTAGGTTGTTTACAGGTTCTGGCTATTACAAACAATGCTGATATGAACATAGCTGAGCAAATGCCCTTGTGGTATGATTGAGCATTCCTTGGCTATATGCCCAAGAGTGCCACAGCTGGGTCTTGGGGGAGATGGATTCCCAATTTTCTAAGGAAGTGCTATATTGATTTCCAAAGTGGCTGTACAAGCTTGCATTCCCACCAGCAGTGGGGGAGAGTTCCCCTTGTTCCACATCCTCTTCAGCATAAACTGTCTTCTGTGTTTTTGATCTTAGCCATTCTGACAGGTGTAAGGTGGTATCTCAGAGTCATTTTGATTTGCATTTCCCGGATAATTATGGATGTTGAGCAATTCTTTAAATGTTTTTCAGCCATTTGAGCTTCCTCTGTTGAGAATTCTCTGTTTAGTTCTATAGCCCATTTCTTAATTGGACAGTTGGGCATTTTGATGTCTAATTTCTTGAGTTCTTTACATATTCTTGATATCAGCCCTCTGTCAGATGTGGGGTTGGTGAAGACCTTTTCCCATTCTGTAGGCTGTCACTGTCTTGTTGACCGTGTCCTTTGCTCTACAAAAGCTTCTCAGTTTCAATAGGTCCCATTGATTGATTGTTTCAGTGTCTGTGCTACTGGTGTTATATTTAGAAAGTGCTCTCCGGTGCCAATGCATTCAAGACTACTTCCTACTTTCTCTTCTATCAGGTTCAGAGTAACTGGATTTATGTTGAGGTCTTTGATCCACTTGGACTTAAGTTTTGTGCACAGTGACAGATATGGATCTATTTTTTCCTGACTATGGGCCAGGCAGGAAAACTCTAGCTACAAAATGAGAGTTTGTAGTGCAGGCCTCAGTGGATAAGGTGGAGATGGATGGAGAGAAGTCCCAATGCCAGCATCAGGCCTCCACAGGCACACACACGCACATCCACTCACATCCATATGTCCCTGCACGTATACAAATACATACACACACAAATCAAAAACCTTGAGGGAGAATACCATTAGCATCTAGTGGGTGAAGATCAAGGATACTGCCAAACACCTTACAATGTGCAGGATAATGTCCCAAGCAAAGGAATGTCAGGTCCAGTGTCACAACATCACAGAGGCTAAGACACTTTGGTGTGTGTAATGATGTATGATGTCATGATTAACGTTTGAAAATGGAAAAACAAAGCATGGCAACTAGCATACCAGGTTGTCCACATAACTCATCTTTGGAGAATGGGAGCTGAGAGGAGGGCTGGGATACTGACAGAACAGAAGTGTCCGTGCTAAAATATCATCTTACTTCTCAGGTCTACACCAAAGAAAACGCTACCCACCCACCAGTTTCCCATCATCCTTTGGTGTCTTCACCTTAGACACAGCTCAGTGAGGGAATGTCTCTATAAACAGGACTTTGCACAGACACAAGATTATAAATGGAAGTTGGAGCAAACCCAACTTCAAGGTCACACAGGTTAAGGAAACGATAACTTGGCCAGTACAGCCTTTGGCAAATCTGTGCACAGCAGTGCTTGGATTCCTGTGATAATCTAAATTAACACGAGTTAACCTCAGTCTCTTCCAACCTTCATATCAGGAGTTTGGTATTTTTATTGCACTAGAGGGAATTCTGTTTTAAACAGAGCAGCATGCCATGATTGTGGCAAGTGAGTCATTGATTGCGGACATCTGAGCAAGCCAGTTTTACTGTTCATTTCCTGTAGGTTAGCTTATATCCTGCCAAGGAGAACACATAACCAGCACAGAGGCCTTCCTTATCCCTGGATATACATCCCAGAGCATGTACTGAAAACACACGTGTGCTGTCTTTCTCCTACATATACATGATAATGATAAACCATAAGATATGAGTTAAACCTAGTAAGAGCAATCACCAACAATAAACATGAGCAATTATAACACACCATGACAAAGTCATCACATCCCCATGTTTGGGCTTTGAAGCCGTTAAGTAAAATAACAGAGTTTTTGAAGACATTTGCAGACGTGAAGAACTACAATGCATCCTGTGAGCTCTGCATGTGCGCACGTGTGTGTGTGTGTGTGTGTGTGTGTGTGTGTGTGTGTGCGCATGTGTAGTCATGTCAGAATGAGCACACATGTGCACATGTGTATGGAAGCCAGTAAACAACTTCAGATGCCATCCACTTTGCTTTATCCGGCAGGGTCTCTCATTGATCCAGATCTCACTAGGGAGGCTAGCCAGAGAGCCAGAGAGTCCACCAGTCTCTGCCTCCCCTCTGCCTTTGACATGGGCTCTTGCACTTATGAGACAAGAATTTTACCATCTGAGGCATCTCCCAAGATCTCTAAGTTCTTTCTTGCTAATAGTCCCTGGGCATCCTACATAGCCAGGGTTGCTCCCAGTCAAGGAAGGATACAGAGTGTTGTGGGATGTTCTTTATGTCAAATGTGTTGCTCTGATTGGTTAAAATAAATAAAGTGCTGATTGGCCAGTAGCCAGGCAGGAAGGATAGGGTAGGTGGGACAAGGAGGAGGAGAATTGTGGGAAGCAGAAGGCTGGGTGGAGACACTGCCAGCTCCCGCCATGACAAGCAACATGTAAAGACACGGGTAAGCCACAAGCCATGTGGTAAAGTATAGATTAATAGAAATGGGTTAATTTAAGATAGAAGAAGTAGATAACAAGAAGCCTGCCACGGCCATACAGTTTCTAAACAATGTAAGTTTCTGTGTGCTTACTTGGTTGGGTCTGAGTGACTGTGGGACTGGCAGGTGAGAGAGATTTGTCCTGACTGTGGGCCAGGCAGGAAAACTCTAACTACAACAGAGGGCACCTTGAAGCAAGCCATGGAGTAGCAGCACTCAAGTGGCAGGTAGGGAGAAGCCACAGGGTGACAGCCACCCACCACCATTGAATATGACCTGTCACTTGTATGGACACTATGTACAGATGAAACCCTGTGCTCTGCCAAGACGACTCCCTGGAGGCTCACCTGCAGCGTCAGCCTTGTCAACTTTGAGGACTGGTTCTTTTGCTGAACTACATCTCCTCTAATGATACCTCCTTCCTGAAGCCTCCTCTGGCCACTCTCTTGCCTGTAACTGACCTCCAGGCTCTTCCACCCTAGACATACTCTATCCAACTTCATTATTTTTTTTTTTCTATAGTACAGATCACCACCTGATACACCACCATCAAGGTCCACTGGGCTCTGGGCTTCCTGTCCTGTGCTCACCCTTCCTCAGTATGATGGTTAATATTGATTGTCAACCAGCCTTACAGGACCTAGAGTCACTGAGAGGACAAAGCCTGGATATGTCTGTGAGGGACTTCTCTAGGTTAAGTTAACTAAGTGAGAAGACCCACTCTAATATATGGATGACAGCATCCCATGGACTGGAGTCCTGAACTGAAGAAAAATGGGGAGAGGAGCTGAACTCCAGCACTCATCTCTCTCTGCATGGTGACTGAGGATCTGATGTGACCAGCTGCCTCCCCTCTGCCACCATGCCTGCCCTGCCATGCACACTGTATGCTCAAACCGGGAGTCTAATAAACGCTTCTGTACTGGCTGGTTCTGTCTGTCAATGAGATGCAAGCTAGAGTCATCTGAGAGGAAGGAGCCTCAGCTGAGGAAATGCCTCTGTGAGACCCAGCTGTAAGGCATTTACTATTTGGTGATCAATGGGGGAGGACCCAGTCTACTGTGGGGGGTGCCATCCCTGGGCTGGTGGTTCTGGGTTCTATAAGAAAGCAGGCTGAGCAAGCCATGAGAAACAAGTCAGTCAGCAGCCCCCCTCCATGGCCTCTGCATCAGCTCCTGCCTTCAGGGTCCTGCCCTGTTTGAGTTCCTGCCTTGACTTTCTTTAATAATGAACAACAATATGAAAGTGTAAGCTGAATAAGCCCTATTCTCCCCAGCTTGCTTTTGGTCATGGTGTGTAGTTGCAGCAACAGAAACCCTGACTGAGACACCTTTGTTAAGTGGCTTTTACGACAGCAGTGAGAAAAGAATCTAACATACCCTACTTCCATACCACATCGCAAGTCCCACTGTGGGATGGGCTTAGGTTCCTTGTGCGCTGGGGCCCCACTAGTACCAGACACAGGTTCTCGGAACTCTAGCAATGTGTCTTACACAGGGGAGGATGAGAGGTCCCAAGAGAGGAGATGGCTGGCCAAAGTCACTCAGAGGATAAAAAAACAGAATATTTTATTTAGGTTCACCATCCTTTGCTTTCTTCAATTATTGGCTCAGATTCATTTTGCTTTGTTCCTAAAAATAAAAGAAAAAGAACTGTATGGATGGTTGTTCCCCAAAGAGATCCCAGAAAAGTAGTAGTGAAGTCTGCAAAGAGCAAGACTAGTTCAGGGAACTCTGGGCTCGGCCTCCCCCTCCCAGGGTGAATTAGAGACAGCGAATGGCGCACACACAGATGCTGGTGGTCAAAAACTCGGGTCTCTCTCCTCTGCTGTTCATGCCCCAAAACAGTTAACACCGAAAACACAGGCATGGGCTTCACACATCTTATCCCAAGCTCCTGGTGCAATTAACCTTCATCCTTCAAGGCCCTTGTGGTCTTCTTTTCTTTAATTAAATGTTCTCTGACAATTTCATGTACACACGTGATGCATTCTGACTGGCCTCCTATCTCCCTCCCACCCACCAGCCCTCTGTCTCCACCCTCCCCCATTTGTATGTCCTTTGTTCTGTCCTGTGACCTACTGAGTCTACCTGGAGCCAAGAGAGAGTGTGGGTTTGGTGCGACCCAGTGGACTCTTCCATTCTTCACGCATCCTTCTAGGTTCCTTGTGCCTGTTTTTGTTACCCTGCTTTGTCCTTAGTTGAACACACAGTGAGCATCCCGGACATTAGGACCGACCAGGCACAGATATTCTGTACATTGCAGAACTGAATGCACCATCTCAAGGTTTCACAGTAAATACTAGTTTCCAATGATAAGCCTGACAAACTCTGAGTGTCATGGACATTAAACAATTTCCTTCTTGATAGTACAATGCACAGGAGTGGCTGGCCTCTGCATATGGGTTTGCTCTGTCTCTTGGTCTCACTGTGAATCGATATCAATCATATTGGCCTGCATGTGCTACAGCACGGCGAGAGCAGTGAGAGACTGATATACCAAAAGGAGGATGGCCTGGACAAGGACAGAACTTGGTCATGGGAAGAAACTTTCTGTTTGAGCATGTGATGTACAGGCAGAGTCAACTATTTCAAGCTTCATAGCTCTCTGCCAATACTTCCATCATTTTTTTAGATAAGATCTTGCCATGTAATTTGAGGTTGACTTCAACCTAGGGACCCTCCTGCCTCAGCCTTTTAAGGGTTGAGATTTTAGCATACACCATCATACCTGACTATAATTCTTGCTTTTCCAAAAAGTAAATCATATTGTTCTTTCAAGACCAAATGAGACAAAATACAAGAAGTATGTTCACCCTGGGTCTAATCAAAAAGGCAATACATAAATACATCATCTACTAAAATGTCCGGGGTGCCCAAGTATACATGCATAGGTGTATGTATACTAAGAGTCCCTGGTATCAGGCCTGTGAGCCTCTGTGAGCAGAACCCCTAAACTGTAACTAATGGAGAGCTCTGGGAATAGGGTTCCCTTAAAAAGTGACAGGTTCCTTTTCCAAGGAACAGGATCATTGGTGAGCCTAGCTATCAGGAATGCTAATGACTATAGATGACTCTCTCTTCTGCCATCATAGATGCCACTGGAGTTGGGACCACTGGTCCTCAGATGTCACAGTAATGGATACTGAGTGGTGGCTTTTCCAACAGGGAAGCAAAGGAAGCCACAGCAACATGGTTGCCACTTTTCATCATTCTCTCCACAGCGTGGACAGAAACCTCTCACTTTGAACGCCTGAAATGCCTCTCAAATGTAAGTCATCCATTTTCTTCTAACTTCCAAAATACATATTCTTCCCATAAAAAGTCATATATTCACACATGTTGTATTTCTTGCTTATGGTGTATAGAATAAGCATTTCCCTGTCTGTCTTTAATCACTCCACCCCCTTGTAAGATACTTATTAGTCCTGGTTGAGATTTCCCACAAAGCCAGTCCTGTCTTTCTTGGCACTATCAAAAGCAACCATCCTGGCCTTCAAGGAATCACAAATATTTAAGATTTCACAAGCACTGTACTTTCAAAGTTTGGAAATTCTAGATCTGTACAAAAGACTATTTCGAAAGGCTCCAAATAAATGCCCATGAGTCAAATGTTCTGTGAAAGGGGTTAAGGCAGCTTATCTAAATGGGGCAATGCTGTCTGTCTGTCACACAGGCCCTGCCTTCCTGGAGACAGGCAACGGGTGACTCCCATTATTCTGCTTTTCAATGTTTATCTGTTCTGTCGTCATGAACGCCATTGATAATCTTGACCACTACTCAGAAATGGGAGTTTAGCCATTGAGACACATGGCCCAGATATTGTCCTCTCTCAGTACAACATGGCCAGGCACACATTCAAAAGATAGCGCCATCAAAGAATTTCGTCCATACAAATCAGCAAATGGAGACACAGAGGGCACACTTGTGCTGTGGATGATTAATTGGTAAATAAAACACTGATTGGTCAGTAGCCAGGCAGGAAGTATAGACGGAACAAGGAGAGAGAACTGGGAGAACAGGAAGGCAGGAGGGGCACTGCCAGCGGCCGCCAGGACAAGGGAGATGTAAGGTACCAGTAAGCCATGAACCACGTGGCAAAGTATAAATTAGTAGAAATGGGCTGAATATAAGAGTAAGAGCTAGACAATGGTAGGCCTGAGCTAATGGCCAAGCAGTTTAAATAATATAAGCTTCTGTGTGTTTATTTTATAAGTGGGTTGTCAGACTAACAGGGCTTGGCGGGGGCTGGAGAGAAGGTCTCCAGCTACACACTTGGTCAAGGGCTGGCTTCATGGTTATGAAAACCTGAGTTTGAATCCCCAGCACCTCTTGGCTTTTGCACAGGGGCCTGTCTCAGGAAGAGGCAGGTTGATTGCAGAAGCTCCCTAGTCAGCCCACTAGCCAAATGGTGAGAAAGACAACCAACCCTGACCTCTGCACCCCTAACCATGTTCAAACATGCACCAACACCACACACACACACACACACACACACACACACACACACACACATACACACCACTAATCCAGGAAACATAGTTAATTATTCACAGATTGCATAAAGAGCCCTCTAAGGTGAGATGCCTGGGACCCTGCATCTTGAGCCTTATCTGACCCAAAGCCAGAGGGTCTCAGACACATGGAAGAATGACTGTGTCCCCTCCAGTAACTGCCTGAAGGTCTGTGAAGATCCTGGCAAAACTCCAGAGGTGGCTTGTAGATTACGGATCTCAGTAGATCTTCCATTTGGGACTAGAGAGGAACAGAACAGGGCCTAGGGATTTGTCACATGCTAGAGTGCTGGCCCAGCATGCATGGAGCCTTGAACCTGATTCTCAGGAGCACATGATCCAGGCCTAGTGGGCAAGTCTTTAATTGCAGAACTTGGGAGGAGCAGGCAGGAAGTCATTACAAAGTCATCTGCAGCTATATAAAGAGTTTGAGGCAACCTAGGGTACATGAGACCCTGTCTTGAAAGGAAGGAAGGAAGGAAGGAAGGGAGAGAGAGGGAAGGAGGAAAAGAGGGAGGAAGGGAAAGAGGGACGGAGGGAGGGAGAGAGGAAAAAAAAGAAAGAAATTGAAAGCAATTTATTTCCCATAATTAAAGATTATTTCTCCCCATCACATACACACACTTTCCAAAATGGAAACATGCTACCAAGAAGGAAACCACTGGCCAGATCACCAAACCTCCTATCATGAACATCTTTATTTCATATGATTTTCCAAACTACCCACACAGACACAAATGAGAAACTGTACTTCTCTGGAAGATGAACTACTCAGATATTTGCTCACAGCCCGTAGTTCTCAGAACCCGTTCACTCCTTCCTGATGAACAGATGCACCTGCCCACAGGGAAGCTCCTGCAGCTCCACTGGGACCTGCTGCCTTAGGGCCAGCACTCCAAGGGATACGCTTAATTGTGCCCCATCCTGCAGCCCTTGGCCTGTCACAACGAGGAAAGGAACACAGAGGTGCTCAGTGCCCATCTCTGGAGCTCAAATAAAGCATGTCACTTGCAGATGGAACATCAAAGGCTCATAGAGTCAAGCAGTGAGACACCTGCCGAAGAAGCTATCTGAAGACGTCAGGAGAGCCACATGGCTGCCAAGCCCAGGGCTTCTTCAGAGGAAGAAGGCAGTTAGGGGAGAGAAAGGGGAAGAGAGGAGTTGAGATCATAAGGTATCTGTTCTCCTCAGAGAACACAAACATTTCCTAGAAACCCGGGTGGGAAGTCAGTTGTGAGAGGTCCTGGCATTTCGCAACTTCTGAGGGTTCACAGGTGCTTAAACGGCCATGTCTCTGAGATAGCGTCTTCCTGGCACCTGGACCCATAGGAGAACTGTGTCCATTTCTCTGGGTCACAAAAATGCTTGTTCCTGGAATCCCTGACACTCTCTTCTCACACAAAATGCTTGTGAGAGGCTCTCTGGAAATGAAAGGATCTTGGAATTCATGATGAACTGGTGTTATCTAAATCTCCCTTAAGATTTATTTTTTAAAATGTGACAGCTTATAACTATGAAGAAAAATACCTATATTTTGAGATCATGAAGAAAAAATCAATATATCACATACTTTCCAGTATGCTAATATTTAGGGAACTTTGCTTAAGGATTCTAAGTTATAAAATATTTTTCTCATTTTTCTTTTTTCTTTCTTTCTTTATTATTATTATTATTATTATTATTATTATTATTATTATTATTGGGGTTTTTTTTCGAGACAGGGTTTTTCTGTGTAGCTTTGTTCCTTTCCTGGAACTCATTTGGTATCCCAGGCTGGCCCAACTCACAGAGATCTACCCAGCTCTGCCTCTTGAGTGCTGGGATTGAAGGTGTGTGCTACCATCGCCCGGCTGTCTTTTTTCCTACACCAGAGTTTCATTAAAAATACTAAAAGAAATGTAGTGGTTTAGCTAGAGGTTACAACTCGAGTGTCTGAATTCAAGTGCTCATCAACTGTAATTTAGGATTGTTTTCTGCAGTTACTTATAATGCCCAGTGAGAATGATACAGGAGTGTCTGGGAAGATGATTCAGTGGGTGCAACTTGACAGACAAACATGAGGGACTGAGTTTGAATCCTCAGAAAGAAGCCATGGAAGGGTCAGATGTGGAAGCATGCTTTGTAAGTAATCTCAGCATCCCACTGAAGAGATGAGAAGCAGAAACAGGAACGTCTCTGGAAGATCCGATCTCAAACAAGGTGGGATGTGAGGATCAGTACATGAGGCTGTCCTCTGACCTTCATGGGCATAGCACAGCACTCTCATCCATGTGTATGCGCATGCACAAGTGGGGCACAGTGATGGAAACTTCATGTGGAAATTTTAGTAAAAACTTGATTTAAAATTAAGATTCTAAATGAAAGGAATTTAACTATGAAGTTTGGAAAAAAATGTTACCCTAAGGTAATTTTCTTCTAGAAGTGTGACATTTGGCAAAAGGGTTTTCTTTTTTAACTTGTACTGGAAATGTCAGAGCACAAGGAGACCTTTGCTCTACTTACTGATGCTCAGTGACATCTGTACCCAGAGACCTCCATGTGAGGTAGAATTTCCCCTTGGCTAGCAGGACAAGGAGAATGCAGCAGGCCGGCTTTCTGTACCCAGACAGGACTTTTTTCTGTTTGTAGTTCTCACAAAGGGGCGTGTCCCATGCTGTTTGAGGAACTCGGGCTGCTGAGGATATCAGTGACACGTGATGAGGACCTCAATTCTCCATCTTAGTCACCACGTTAACATCAGGGATGTGACAACAGGATACTGCCCTAAACACACATTTCCAAAGTGTCCCTTCAGGGCTGTTTTCTCAAGTGGAGCCGGGTGCTTCAGCATATGTTTGCCTTTGCCTTCCCACTCCTCATCCTCCTGAAATAAAACCCAAATCCACGACTTCCAGAGGTTTCATTTATTTCCTACTGTAAGAGGGTGATGAATGCTACAGGGTAAGCAATACCTGATACACAAGGCCAGTGCTGTCTCCACAACAACAACAAAGAGAAAGAAAAAAGAAAAAAATGACAGGACTCCCAACGAATTAGCCAACAGTTAAAGCTGAGACGGTATGTCAGCAGTGTGTGCTGTGGGTCTTCTCATAAAGACCAGGGAGGATTCATACAGGCGAGACTGTAGATAAATAGTTACCTTTTAAAAATCAAGGAATTACTTTAGTGAGCACAGAGAAAAGTGAGCCAGGCTTCAGGGACAGCAGGTGGGTTGGGGTGATTTTGCTTCAAACTTTACCCCAGGGAAAGGGGCTGGAGAGCTACCTCATCCTGCTTTCATGTTTGTGCTGACAGTAAGAGACACATAGAAGAGATAAAAGTGAAAAATGTGAAAATTTCTGAGAAAGGCAAGATACAAGGTCCAGTTGCAGACCTCGGTAAAAGAAGTGAGTGTCTAAACTGGAGGAGCCTCTACGGTGTTCTAACGGGAGACAGGGCTGGAGGGCAGTGGGCTGAGAGAGCCAGAGGTCCTATGCACCATTCACAAGCCCCAGGATCTGTGTGAACAACATGATTCCTAACACTTCCCTTGGAATGTCTAGATATGCTAACCAATCATCTCTCATGAACTTGGAGAATCAGTTCTCCATCTGAGCTGCAATATGAAAGCACAAATTCTACCCGATTCCAGCAGTGCCTCAAAACTCAAGCAATGTCGCCAGGCTGCTCCTTTGAAAGAGCCCCAGCTCCTCTGACCTCGGCCAGGGAGTCATTATCCAAATTGTAAGCCATTCATTCCCTTGCACACAAGCTCCCATGATAAGGGCTCTAGCAAAGAATTGCATCCATCCCAAGGACACACGAGGGGTTCCTAATTAAGAAAGCACAGTGCAAGTGATTATCAGTTTGGCATCCTCCTCCTCAGGGGAAAGAATGCAAACTTCTTATGAGCAACCTGTGGCTGCCCAGCTCCGGGCCAGCCCCCAGTGTGGATTTTCTGGATGTCTGGATCCTCAAGGGAATGTATGAGTTGGCAAATATTACCCTGGGCAGAATGTGTCGTTTCTCATAAACCCATCTGTTCTGTTCACATGAGACCCAAGACTTCCCAGAGAGATGGACAAGTTAACACTGGGGGTGGGGTGGGGAGCCCGTATTCTTGGAAAAACATGATAGCAGCAAGAGGAAGGGGAAGTGTGGCCATCGTTTGTTCTGAGGGAGCTGGGTCTAAATCAAACATGTCTGATGACTCGGATGGCTTCCAAAAACAAAGACAGAAGTATTTATTGCCCAAGTTGCTGGGTGGATTTAGGATAAGCTGACTTGTTTGGGTTCCCATTTACAGATGAAGTGCAATGTGCTTCAAATAAAAAATAATTCTGTGGATAAATTGGAAAGAGATCGCCTGGCTGGTGAGAAATTCCCAAAATAGTAACTATGTTTGCAACTGGCCTTTCTGCTGACTGGCCATTCTCATCAGAACATTTTGGAATAAAGGAAATTAATGTTTACTCTAAAAGTGTGACCACCAATCCAGAAGCAAGCTCCTGGCCCTGTCTCTAAGCAGGTGAATGACACATGGGCCACTGAGCAAGCACAGCCACTTCACACCTGCAGCCCATACACCAGACCGAACAGACCCTGGCTTTCTCTGCACAGTCTCAGCAGACATTTTTTTTTTTAAAATCAGAGTCATGATCTAGTGGTAGCAATGGTAACCTGATACACTTTACATTTTGTACAACACTTTCCAGTCTGCAGGTACACATATCTATATAGCAAGATGGTTTGATAGATGTTAGATAGGTAGTAACTGATACAGTTTACATTTTGTATGGCACTTTACAGTCTGCATGTATGCATATCTATATATCAAGATGGAGATGGAGATAGATGGATAGCTGACAGGTGACTGATAAAGAGACAGATAGATGATGGATGGGTAGATAGATATATGGATAGGTAGATAGATAGATAGATGATGGATAGATACAGATATAACAGATAGATGATAGATGGATAGATAGATAGATAGATAGATAGATAGACAGATAGATGATGGATAGAGCTATGACACATAGATAGATAGATGATAGAAAGAAAGAAAGAAAGATAGACAGATAGATACATGCATGCATGCATACATACATGAATACATACATACATACATACATGCATACATACATGCATACATACATGCATGCATACATCCATACATATATACATACATGCATACATACATGCATACATAAATGCATACATACATACATGCATACATACATACATGCATATATACATGCATACATATATACATATATGCATACATACATATATACATACATGCATATATACATGCATACATATATACATATATACATACATACATATATACATGCATACATACATACATACATATAGAAATGCATCTCAGTAAAAAGCTGTGACACTTCTAGGAGTTAGATATGCCACATATTGCAAATCTCTGCTTAAGAGATGAAGACCACAGATCCAGGGGGATAACCTGACTTGGCTCTCATCATCTGGTAGTCTAAAGTCTGGATCCTTGACCAACGAACCTCAGAGGAGTGTGCATCTTACTGACTGTGATGATACAGCAACTATAGCTACCATCCTGCTCTCTACTTAAGGCAGACACCTGAATTAGAGTGAGAACCTAGAGATTCAGCTTACATCTTATCACAAATTTAAAGTAGGCACAGTATAAGCTATTATAAAAAGAAGCAGTAGAGTGGGTGGCTCAGTGGCTGAGTGTGTGCCATGAAGGACACAAGTTCCCATCTCTAGAACCCAGGTTTACGAGGCAGATATGGTGACTCACGCCTATAATCCGAAATTTAGAGAAGTAGAGGAGGAGGAGGCCAGATCTCGCCTAACAAGTTAGTCCTGCTGAACTGTGAACTTCAGGTTCAGTGAGAGACCCTGTCTTTAAAAGAGAGTGGCGAGAAAGACCCTTGACATCCACCTCAAGAATCCATGCTGGGGTTGGGGATTTAGCTCAGTGGTAGACTGGGTTCCGTCCTCAGCTCTGGGAAAAAAAAAAAAAGAATCTGCACGCGCACACATACACACACACACACACACACACACACACACACACACACACACACAGACACGCACATGAACATGCCATGCACTATCTTAAAGGAAATTATTCAGACAGCTGAAATGAGAAGCACTTTTCTAGGTGATCTGGCCTGAGATTAATCCACAATCTAAAAGGAAACTTGTATTAGTCAGTCATTATCATGCAGATCTTCCTAAATAGTATCTGAATGAAAGCATCTCCTCTAAGACATGCACATTCTTAGAACTGAATCTTTGGGGCCTGTTGAAAAGCAATTCCTGCCACTCCTTTCTCTGTGACCTTCTGGTTCTCAGCCCATGTCCCATCCACTGCGCATTTCCTGGGTATTCAGGAATGACTCTGCAGGCAGCTGCCTTCCCATTCTTTTCTGCGAAGTACACCACTACATAAACTTGTTTAAATTGGTTTCATCTTTTTCTTTCCAGGCTTATATAAACAAATATTTTTAATGTTAATATTCCACAAATATCATGTGGAGAAAAAAGATCCCCAGGACATAATGTTTAGTGAGTCAAGCATCTCTAGAATGTGACCAAAAGTTGACACCTTTTCATTATTTTATATTTACCTATTTATTTATTCCTTCATTTATGGTGTGTGTGTGTGTGTGTGTGTGTGTGTGTGTGTGTGTGTGTGTGTATCATAGCACACACATGGTACTCACAAAGGATGGTCAGGTCAGAGGACAGCTTGCAGGACTCAGTCCTCTCCTTCTGTGTGGGCTCCAGGTAAGAGACTTAGAAGACCAGGCTTAGTGACAAGTGGCTTTACCCACTGAGCCATCTTGACAGCCCAAGGGTTGAAACTTGTGACATTCTTGTGCATGTGTGACTTTGTGACATGAACCAGAGACTAACCTTTCGGTCACCTGGGTTAGTTCCCATGAACATGGGCAACTTTTAGGCCCAAGGTTGGCTTTAGAATCCCTCTAGGTACTTTTAGTACTGACAACATGATAGACCAGGCCATTATGGAAAATCCAGTTCAATAAAGCAATGGATAGAATATAAATAAAAGGTAAGGCCACAGTTATTGGCATAAGAACAAAAGTAAGACCAAGATTTCCAGACTGAAGAGAGAGGAGGGGGCGGTAGCCAGAACAGAACTGCTGTCCTAGTGTAGAAGAGAAGGGTTGCAGGACAATCGGCCTCACAGGACATGGAGGCTAGCTTCTTTGCTCACTTGAGTGAGAATGTTTATGCTAAGACATTTAGAAAACTCAGAATTATCAAATATCCTCATACCAGTTCCCCACAACCAGAAAGTCAGGCTTGTAGGGAGGACTATCTATCTTCACAAAGAGAAAAGGATCCTCAGGAAATTGAATTGAAATCAAAGCCAACATGTCGAATAGGTTGAGAAAAGGCACTCACTACATGTAAGGCAAGCAAGTTCTCAAAATGAAAATGCAACAGAGTTTAACCAGGCCAAGGGAAATGCTGGACCTTCAGTGGGAACAGGTCAAAAATTGGCCAGAGAGAACTTGCTTAAGCCTGGCTGCAGGGAAAGCCCTTCTCACTGAAAACACATGTTCAGTGGAGCTCTTAGAACACATCAACACTACACTGTGAATAAACTCAGGCCACAGATAGGTGACACCTAATGAAACAGATGAAACATCTTCAGAGAAGTTGGGGGAAAACAAAAAACAGCACGAACTAAAAGGGAAATGTTTGTTTCGACTGACTCTCATGGCGGAAGTTCCCGTGCACCGAGACACCAATGAGGACTCAAAACACATCAGGGCTCAGAGGACTTCATATTGTACTGTGTGTATGAGACATTCCCAAACATGGCTGCCATGATAAATGCCACCCTATCTCAAGTCCTTCTAGGGATGTGAGGTGGACACTCTTCCCAAAGAACCGTAGAGTCTCTGATGCTTCACCTTGAAACTAGGTGAAGTATCGCTTCTTTCTTGGCCAGTAGATAATTCTAGAAGCTAGGTTATGTCAACTCAAAAAATGAGTCATTAAAAATATCACTTCTGCTTTGACTTCTTCTGTGGCTCGCTCTTGGAGCCTGTGAAAGTCACTCATCCTCATTGCCTTGGCAGGATTTTAAATCTCCATGGACACACACCTCTTGGTGCGTCTACAGGAGGATTTCCAGAAAGGTTTAACGGGGGGTGGGGGGGGTGGGGGAGGGGGGGGGGGTGGGGAACCTGCTAGGAATGCAGATGGTACTCTTCCATGAGCTGGAGGTCCCAGACAGAACATGAAGGAAAAAGCAAGCTGAACACTAGCATCCTCTTCTTCTGGCTTCCTGGCTGTGCTTTCAATATGACAGGCTGTCTCCTTCCCCTGCCATCATGCTTTTCTGAGCCAAAAGGAACCTTTCTTTCTTCAGTGGCTTTTGTAGGTATCTTGTTGCAGCAATGAAAACAGTAACTGATATAAAGCCCACCCATCACACCAAAAGGCAACATCAGCCAGTAGAGAGGTCACATGAGATTGCTCTGTTGGAGTTCCGATCAATCACCAGCAATGCCTTCTGGATCTGAGTGTATGAATGAGACCAAGCATTCCTCCGATCTTACACCACTGTCTGACTCCAGCCGCATAGAGGAACCTGTGGGTGTCCCCTGCTTGACTCAGCCAACACATAGAACAGCGAGGAGGAGTGAAAAGGTTGTTCATGTAATAGTCAGAGCCTCAACTTTAAGACAATACTTTGCACAGCAATACATAAATGGTAAACTCTCTGAGCCCAAGGAGAAGAAAAGACAAATAACTCAATGTAAAAATCTGCTAAGTTGATGGACAAGCAATTCACAAAAACAAACAAACAAACAAACAACAACAAAACAATACACGTGAGTAAGAACTACACAAAAGGTTGTTCACCCTCACTTTCACAGTCTGGATATGGGTGTGAACAAGCTAAATGAACTAATTACACAAGACCATTTTACACCCATCTCCTTGACAAAAAAATTCAACTCTTTGATTACCTAACGCTGAGTAGCAATCTGTAATGATGGGCAAGATGGCAGGTTCAGGGGCCCAGGTGGCCAGTCATCACATTCTGATTCCACTTACAAATTGTGTGATCATGTCTGGACTCCACCATGTTATTAAATAAGTTAATAATATATAGCACTCTGGATACAGTCTGCCAGGGAGGGAGGCAGTGATTCGCTGTATACAATAATAATGATGAAATATAGGAAACCAGAGGCTGTGGGCAGCTCTGGGGACTAGATAGCATCCTGCTCAAAGGCTAGGGGAACAATTTTTCAGACACCAACAATATGTCTCCATGAAGGACTCCACTATTGTGCACATGACATGGGGAAAAACCAGTACTTATACCCCTAAAAAGATGAGAAAATATTTTTAGAGCAGCACTTGATAATTTTTTTAAAAAGAGGATAGTCTTAGAATATTCAGGGTGATTTTTGAGTAGAGTGATGGGCATCGCCAATTTCTATGCAGGAGTTTCTCTAACTTTGAAGATACCTGTTCCTGGAGCCAAGGGCAACCTTGGCTTACTACCTTACTATAGAAGGCTAGCAAGAGAATAGAATGATTCCTGTACTCTCCAGTACCCTATCAGAATTGTCTAGAGGAGTAAAAGGAGGGAATGGAGGGGAGAGGAGAAGAGAAGATGGATGGAGAAGAGGGAAAAGAGGACACACAATGGAGCAGAGGCCAGAGCTGGTTCTCACTCCAAAGGGAGGCAGAGCTGACAGGTGGGTCCAGGCTGAGACTGTTGCTGGAGAACAGCCTTCCCCAGGGCATGCATGTGTTTGTTACCCCTGATCTAGGCTCTCCGGCTGTGCGTCATTTCACCCCATCTCAAGTTCAGAGGAGGTCCCAACTTCATTTCTGGTCTTCTGTTCAATAGACACAGTGGGTGAGTGCTAGCCATGGTTCTTCCCAGATTCATCAGTAACTGGCAGTACTTCCTCTCCCTCTCTGGGTCTCAGAGTTCTGGAGTTCAAATCCGCACTATACCTCTAACTATTGTGAGTTTTAAACAACAAGGGACCTAAGGAAATAGAATATGTCACTCCAATCAAATGACACACAAATGTTCAAGCGCTTCCCAAAATCCAAAGTAATTATATGAGTGAATATTATTTAGGCAGGATATTTTCCATGGTTACATACCTGGTACTGTGTTTCTGGGACTACAGTTTTTAAACACAAAGAATGCTCCAAGCATTAGCATTTTAATTATACAGTTTGCTGTCTGTTTTGGTACATTTGAAGTATAGATTCAAGGTGTGCTTCCAGAGATTGTGCTTCTGAGGGTGTACAGTGACTCTTTTCTGTTAGTGCTGAGCCAATTCTATGGAAGCTTTTGACTCAACTGCTCATGACCTATTCCAGGAAACACTTTAGGAAGGAGCCAGCAGATAACAGATCTCCAGTGTAGGAAGAATTGCTTCTGGAAACTGCAGGGCACAAGATAAGGTTTGCCATATGGGGCGTGACTTTATCCGACCGCACGCTTGGTTCATATAGCCAGCTCTGTACACAGACTGATAAACTCTGCACTAAATGAATCAAGAATTCTATTGCCTTAATAGCTTGGCCTCCAAGGTCAATGACTAATATGATTAGTTATTATGTACACCACCAAAGAATGGGGCTATGCAAATTTTATAATGGGGGTTCTGGTCAGGTTGAATCATCTCCAGATGTTTTGATACCCAAGCTGTACTATGTGGAACTGATAGATGGGAATATTCCAAGGATTCTATTCTGCCCTCCCTATCTCCTCAGAACCTGTCCTAGAAGCCTCTGCCTCTTGTCCTCCATTCCACGGAGGCACTCTCTGCCTTCTTGCCATGCCCTGAGAAGCTTCCTTTGCCTCGTCCATACTATCTTCGGATTTTAAATGCACTGTGTGTGCGTTTATGTACTTCACACCCTCTACTCATCTCTTCCCTTCTTGTTTTCATATTCCCCAACGAAGTCCAGACTCCCTTCACTAACATCCTATTGAGGGAGTTCTCTAGAGATCTACCTACCAAGCAATATGGCTTTTCAATCAGATTTTACTTTGGAACTCTTTGGGACATCTTTTCCCACCTCCTACACCCAGTCTTCTCACTCATCATCACCTCCTGCCCTTACCACTATTCTCTTGGTTTCTCACACTTAGGACAATCTGGAAATCTCCCCTCGGCTCCCCGGCTGCCGCCACCTTATTCTCATTCCTCCCCATTGCCATTTCAAACTGATCAAGGGCCTTGCCTGGTCTCCTCTTCCCATTGTTCTCTCTGCCTACTAAGTGACAAGCGTGTTCTTGACTCCAGCTATTCCTTCTACGTTCTTGCTGACAAGGATAATTCATTTTCAAAGTACTGAACACCACACACCCATTCCCAGTCCTCAAGGTCAAGGGCCTATCTTTCAACTTGTGTCTTCAATGTTCTTGACTACTTCAAACTGAATCACTTCAGCTTAATTCCTCAGCTCTGCTCCCAATGCCCTCCCCTTTTTTGCTAACTGACACGCAGAGGCCCATCACTCAGGGCCAAAAGCCAGGACAAATCTTTACCTTCTCCACGCTGGTCCCTACATCCATCTAAACACCAGTACTTTGTTTCCCAAGTGTTTACATCTTCTTCTTGCCACATGTTCTAGTTTACTTTGTGTTGCTGGTGTAATCATGACCTACAGCAACTTAGGGGAGGAAATGGACTGTTTCAGCTTGTACTTCCAGGTCACGGTCCATCAGCAAGGGAAATTAGGGCAGAAACTCAAGTAAAAACTGAAGCAGAATGTTGCTTACTGGCACATGCTCAGCTGGCCTCCTTATACAGCACAAGCACACCTGCCTAGATGTGGTGCTGCCCACAGTGGGCAAGGCCCTTCTACACCAGTCATCAACCAAGACAATCTCTCACTGATAAGCCCACAGGCCAATGCCATCAAACCAGTTCTTCATCTGAGGTTCCCTCTTCCCAGGTGGCTTTAGGCTATGTCACGTTGACAATAAAAGCTAACCAGGATGTCACAATATCTTGTATTCTTGTCTCTGGTCTCTACTGCTCTTAACCACATATTAAGGGATTCCAAGATTATCTTTTGGACACATCAAGCATCTCTACCAATGATACAGTTATAAAGATTAAATACTATCTTCTTAATTTAGTAAAAATCCTGCCTGACCTAGCTTCCAATTACATCTTATAAACCAATTTCCCATAATCCCAAGTATTGCCATCACACCCTTCCTTGTGACCACACTGTCAAGTTCCTCTATTTCCTGACTTTAAGACAGTCCTTCTTCTGTCAATACTCACTGTCCATTTCCACCTGGACAGGTCCCGATGCCTTTAAAAGTCAAGTCAAGCAATTCCTTTCCTCACAAAGCACATCCTGGTCCTCCCAGCTAGCCATTATCTCCCCATCCTGTGTACCCAGCTGTCACTGCTATTACTTTATTCTGCTGATAGAGCGTGAGACCTGGGTCAGGTGGGTGATGGTGATGGTGAGACCTGGGTCAGGTGGATGATGGTGAGACCTGGGTCAGGTGGGTGATGATGATGGTGATGATGGTGAGACCCGGGTCAGGTGGGTGATGGTGATGGTGATACCTGGGTCAGGTGGGTGATGGTGATGATGATGGTGAGACCTGGATCAGGTGGATGATGGTGATGGTGATGGTGAGCCTGGGTGATGATGATGGTGATGGTGAGACCTGGGTCAGGTGGGTGATGATGATGATGATGGTGAGACCTGGGTCAGGTGGATGATGGTGATGGTGATGGTGAGCCTGGGTCAGGTGGAGGATGGTGAGACCTAAATCAGGTAAAATGCATATGAAACCTACTGCTTAGCACCTAATATGTGATATTGTTAGGGATGCATATCATGAAAGTTTGTTTTGAGCCAGTCTCAGTAGCCCAGGCTGACCTTCTCCAGATAGCCAAGGATAGCCCTTAACTTTTGATCCCATTTCTGCTTCCAGAGTCCTAGAAATCCAGATGTGTGCTGCTGCCCCTGTTTCATGGAGTGCTGGGGAGGTAAACGGACACTTTGTGCTTGTTGACCAAATATTCTGCCAACTGAGCTACATCCACAGCCCGGCCTTTATTCTGTTCGTTTTCATTTTTCCAATGCTTATTAGAAGATTTCGGATTATGTAATGATAACTGAGGAAGGATAAAAGGCATCAAGATGAAAATAAGAGTATAACGTGGTGGAAGCAGCAGAATGTGCAGACATTTGGCTAAGAGGACACGGTGTTCCCGGCAGCATTATCAGGAGAGGGGGTACTCGAGATGTGGAAAGTAAATTCTAGTGGTGATTCAAAAACAACAACAATAACATGATCAGGAATTTAACATTTTCATAAATCACCTCATAAACCTCATAAGTTACTTCTTATTTTTATTTTATTCATTGTGTTTGAGGCTTTGGGGGCAGGGTATCATATAGCTCTGGCTAGCCTGGATATATGTAGCTGAGGATGGTCTTGAACTCTTGATCTTCCTGATTCCATATCATGAATGCTGGGAATACAAGCATGAGCCAGTATGTCTGGCTCCTTATGTTTATTTCTGTAAATAATTTCTCCCTCTGGACCATAGGTATTAAGAGCCCTAATGAATATGCAAAGTGTTTGGGCCTGCAGTTCAGTTTCTGGGGATTTATATTAAGGAAATAATTGAAGTTCAACACCATGATTATCACGAGGCAGAAATACACACGCTGCTGTAGTGCTAAGGAAGGAAACTGCTTAAATTGCCAACAGAATGACCTCGAGGAAATAAATCTTACCACGTCTGTAGGATGAGGAGGCACTTCGGATCCTCCTGACTCCGCATCTGGGATTCTCAGCCTGTGCTATCACATCTAGTGTGTGGTGCTGAGATGGAATCCAGGACTTCCACTCCAGGGAGGCACTCTCCCAACTGAGCCAGATCCCAGCACCTCACACTTTGAACACATGTTTATTTTTGCTAAGCAAAAAATATTAGCAATTATTCATATCTTTATTCATCTGTTCTGTTCAAGTCCTGCCTAAAAATAAATGTAACATACTCTTAACTCACCTCCAAAGGGATCTCAAATCTATCTATCCACATTCTATCTCCTCAGCTGTCAAACCATGGGTCCTAAATAAAGCAAATTCAGAAAAACTAAGCCAACCAGAGGAAATGAGGACAAAACTCATGGCAGGAAGCACTCTGAGACTAAAGTCTCACTGCAGAAAGGTGAGCAGTGAATACTTTGTCCAGGCCAGGGTCCCAAGCAGGTTCTATCGTAGCCCAGCTTTTACCCATCACGCCAGTGAAAGGGAGCCCTGGATTAAGGTCACAAGCATGTCCAAAAATAAAAATCCTTAGAGTTTCTACTGAGTTTAGGAGAACAATATAACATGTAAATAGACGGTGGGACAGGAAGTCGCCCCATTTCAGAGCATGCGTTGATTTTGGTTATCAAAGCCACATTGGCTATTAAAGCTTGAATGCATAAGCACAAGCCACACCTGCACTTGACACTTCAGGTGTGCCTGGTGTTCACACAACAAGCAGTCTGCACCAAAGCATGGAAAATCACGGTCTCTGAGGTGAAAGTGAGTTGCGACTGACCTGGGAAGTGAGTGTGCCTTGTGCTACCCCCACACCAAGGAACAATCAATAGGAATGGTTCTTGTTTTTCAAACTCTGCAGAGACGGAAGCTTCACCCAGTGCAATAAATTGAATAAAGCGGCTATGAAAACACAAGGGGAATAACCTGCCCAAAGGCAATTCAGGAACTTTCCCAGGATCCAGACTCCATGCATCCTGCACTGGGCGGCATAATGCATAAGTGACATGGGCGTGGGGAGGGAGGGGGGACATCCCGATGCTCCCACCGGCCACAAGGCAGTTCTGACATGAGAACCAAGGCTTCCCTAGCCCCGATGAGCATGTGCCACCTGTCAAACGTCTGTTTTAGTTACTCTTATTATTTACCATTCTAGCCTTCATGGATATGATGATCCTTTCTCAACACACAGCAAAAGCAAGATGACTAACTATTGGATATGCAAGCCAAAACTCAACTGGAAAAAAGTAGACTTCAAGTGTGCACACCCGTGTGTATGTAGGTATGCATGCATGTGTGTGCAGGTGTGTGTGCATGCCGGAGGACATCTTCTCCCATCATTCCTCAGAAGCCATCCACCTAGTTTTAAGACAGGGTTTCTGACGGGCAAGGAACTCACCAAGTTCTCTAGACTGGCTGGATCACTAGGGATCTTCTGTCCCCATCTCTCTGACACTGCTATTGTGACAATTTGCAGCCATACCCAGCTTTTTAAAACATGGGTTCTGGAGATCGAACTCTGAGCCTCATATTATAAGGAAAGTGATTTACCCAGCTAAGCTATCTCCTTAGCCCAGAAACTTCTGATTTGATACCGCCACACATGACTGATGGCCTTTGGTTGCCATGGTGATAAATTGAAGAGTAGCGCTCCCTTTCAAAATCCATCCCAGACATTGGTGTCTTCTGTGAAGGTCAGGACAAGGAAGTGGCTGGGCTTCACAGTGGGCAGGACACCCATGGTCCTCACACTTTTCCTCCAAGAGATGAAGGAGTGAATTCTCCACTTGTCCCAGGGCCTCAGGACAAAGAGTGGCAATTCAAGGCTAAGGGAGAGACAGCAATAGGGAGCTCCCCCATCAGATTCCAAGCAAGTGTTCTCTCCTCCCTCCAGGGCATTAGGAAATGAGACAGGGGCACATGGGCTGAACCCCTGAAAGAGGGGCTTTTAAGTGCTTTTTCCCTTGAGGACAGAGAGGAGAGAGAGGAAGAGCTAGTGATTGTGTGGAGGGCAGCGGGGAGGTCTGCCTCCAGGAGCATTTCATAAGTGACTCTTGTCCCTGGGTATCTGAGCAATGTTGGGAAACACAAAGGAAGACTGAAGGGTGGGCAGGGCTCTCTCCTGGGGGATGGAGGCCCAGAAGAAGCTCCATTGGAGAACCAAGCCAAGGTCCTCAGGCTGATTATTCATTTCCACATTAATCCGTTCCTCTTCCCCCTTCTCAGTCATAAAACACACATTTGAATTGCACTGGAATTAATAGAGACCATTTCCACTGCGGAGAGATTAAATTACTCTCCAGTTTTGTACTCTCCTGTTTTGTTTTTGTTCCAAACAGAACTAAAGCAACTTTTCAAATTTCAAGTAGCCTTAAAACAAGTATGCTCAGGGCTCATCTCGAGACTGGATTTTCACAAGGGGAAAGGACCTTTGAAGGTCAAAAGCCTGGTGGGAGAAGGGGTGTTGATTTTTCTTATCACATTTATTTAGTTATTAATTTATGTGGGGTGTCTGCAAACGCATGTATGACACAGATCAAGAAGGTCAGGGGCAGATTGCTGTCAGCTTTCTTCTCCTACAATGTGGCTTCCAGGGACTGAACTCAGGTCGTCAAGCTTGGGGGCCAGCACCTTCGCAAGGTGAGCCATCTCGGTGCCCCCAGAGCCTGCATTTATAAAGGACTTCACAGCTCTCGACATAAGGTCTAGTGCCGAGTAAATATGGAGGGCGTGATTCTTATATGAGTCTAAGGGAAAACGATCATGAGGTGTTTACAATGATAGTCAGAGACAAATGTGGGAAACTGAGTCTTCTTACACACACACACACACACACACACACGATGACAGTTTAGACCTAAGTCATTCTTAGTGAAAAATTTCACAAGGAATGTCCACATGTAGCCTCCTTGCTACATGGCAAAACTGGCTTCATCCTGGTGCTAAATTAGTCCCTCCTTAGAGAATGGGGATGACAAAGAGCAGATCAAACAGAAAATCTGTGCAAAATCAAACTCTATTATTGATGGAGCTCAGCCGTGGAGTGAGGGGGTCTCTTGCTGAGTTACTGTGTTGTATTGCTGATTAGGACAGGATACACATGTCTGCATCTGCTGCACTTTCCATATTTAAGGGGTCCTGAGAGGGCACTGCATCCTGGGCTAGATCTAGTGGCAGGCAACACACGCCATTAGAGGCAGCACTTGGTAGCAGTGTCCTTTAGGGCAGCTGGCGTCATTACAGGATGAAATGGTCCCTAATTGGGCTATTGATTTTTCCCCTTCTTTAATGGATTGCTCTCTCCCAATAAACTCTAAGTTGAGACTTTCCCATGCCACAGCCAGGCTGCCATGAATGCATACACAACTGTTCATTCTCAGCACATAGGGTATCGCTGTGTGGGTCATTTAGCTGTGGCAACACCCAGAAGAATGGATCTGGATCACTTTGAATAGACGTGGGTCTGTGTGAGCACCAGGCAAGTAAACTGTGTGTCATTTGACTTCATTTAGTCCTTGGAACACTGTTCTGATACAGACATTTTAATACTCCTTTTGTAGATGGACGGCGGGAGCTCATAAAGACAAGACACATGTCCATATCAAACAGCAAGATGCAATTCTCTGAGGAATCTCAATGCCCATGTGTGGAAAGCAAAGGACAAGAAAGGAAAAGGAAGCAAAACACAAACTGTGCAGTTGGTGGGGCAGATAAGGGCTTTTGGGTTTTCAGCCCTTACACACGGATGCTGTTAGGACCTCAAAACTCTTATATGTTGAAGTCCTACTTCCTAGCAGGATGGGAATTAGAGACATGAGATTTACAAAGTAATTAAGGTTATATTGAGTCATGGAGATGGGGCCCTCATGAAAAGATCAGTGATTTATAAAGAAAAGGGGGAAATAATCTGTCTGAAAAGAGGCTACAGGAAGCAGGGAAATCATCTGCAAGCCAACCACACTGGGATCCCTGCTCGACCCTGGAAGCCTCCAGAAGAGTGAGTGAGAAACATCTGTTCTCCAAGACACCTGTGCAGGATCTTTGTCACAGGGCTGAGTCATTATCAAGTACATGTTCACGGGCACATGCCAACAGTCATGAGTAAAGATGAATTATCAAGACACTGGGTGATGTGTGTGGGCTGGGTAGAGCTCATGAAACAGGAGAGAGATGAACTATGTCTAGAAATTGCTAGAACTGGCCCTAGGAGAGCCAGCACAGAGGGACACTTCACACTCAGCATCTTCTGCAAGCCTTAGTAACCGGGAGATGAAGGGCAGTGCCAAGGGAAATGGCTACTCGGTTCTTGATTTGATTGAAATGCCTGACACTTTGGTCAACTTCACATCTCATCCAGTGTAGTACAGAGAATATTCTGGGTCAACTCCTCACATACTACAGCCCAGAACACTTTGCCCCAACACCACCCAGCAACACACCAGCTGCACCGACTACCCCACTTCAAAATGATCTTTTTCTACATTAATAGACTACTATTTAGAATATTTTAGCCTCAGGTGAGTTGTGGAGAAAGCCTAACCCTTTCCTCACACATACACACACCCCACCTTATGTCCTCTATGACTGAAACCTTTTATTTTTGGTTGTGAGCCTAGCCTTTAACAGCTGAGCCATCTCTCCAGCCCTGATACCTTTTATTATTGTGGTACATTTGTCATCCCTAATGCAACCGTCACACTGTGACCAGCTAAAGCCCACAACAGTGTGTTAGCCTTCTCATTTGGTGATAAAGGTCTCATGAGCTTAGACAAAGCTTTGCCCATATATGCTGTTACAGAATGGTGCCAACACCCTGGCAACCCCTGTGCGACAGTACTTCACTCTTTTCTCCACCCACAAAAGCCCTCGGCAACCTCCAATCTCCACACACACTCGATTTGGTTTTGCCTCTTCTAGAACATCGCAGAGCCAGAACCAGGCGCTCTGCACCCGTTCACGTTGGCTTCTTCGCCCAGGTGATACTATGTGAGTCTCTTCCTTCTTAGCTCTTTGTGCCTTGACAGCCCAGTCCTTTTCAGGGTTGAATGCTACCCAGTTGTGTGGATATATTGCTGTGGACAGAGGTTTTTAGCACATTTGGGTGACTGTTGCAGCAGGGATCATTGTTACCGGACTCCATGGTACCTGATGTTTGGCGTTATAAGAAGCAACCTGATTGCACCATGGTTTTCAGATGCCATTACTTGGCTCTCCATCTTTAGAATCGCGATGTACAGGTGTCCATGAAATCGACACTGGTGTGGTTTTACTCATAGAGATAAAGCTGTGAGGCGGGAGGAAGGGCTTGAAGGGAAGGGTGGCACTCAGGTGAGAGTGGGAATTCCAAGCAAGCAGTGGAGGGTGAAGGTCCCTGGAATTATCACTTCTGAGTGTGGATGCTACAGGCTGCTTCAGAGAGTCTCAGACCAGACTCCTCCAGGAACACTCACAGGATGCAAGAAGGACCCAGCTGCTCAGACACGGTGTATATGAGGCAGTAACAGTCTATTCTTCACATCTCAAATGATATGCATTTACCCAGCGGCTCTGAACCCAGGTGGGTGAGTCCTGGATGAGGGTGGAATTTGCCTTCAGGGTCAAAGCCCAAACCCTAGATTACAAACAAAGCTACAGCTCGCTAAACAATCTAAGTGGTCTAAAGCTGAAGCCACAGCATAAGTCACCCAAGGAAGAGAAAGGCCAAGATAATATGCTAGCTTTGGGGATGCTCCTCTCAGAATCTGAGAAACACCACTGCCTCCTACCTCCCCCATGGATGGACAAACTTAAATGGGAATTATATGAAAACCATGCAAGCGAGACAAAGCCCAGTTTATTGTCTCATACTACCAGGCCAGGCTAACTTCATCCAATACAAACTACCCATGCATCCTCTGGACTCTTTATTCTGCTCCCAGGAATCCACAAATCCCTCCTTGGAGACATTGTGAAACGTCATCAGCAAAGACTCCAAGAAATCCCACCAGGCACACATCTTTGTGGAAGCATGGCAAAACAAAAAATTAACTTTGATGTCCTGTCAGGCCTCGTTCCAATGGAGACAGACCACACTGAGCAGTGTGGGCATCACCAAAGACAAACTTAAAATGGCGCTCGTGTGCAGAGAACACAGTGAGGGCTCTGAAGCTGGATCCCCAAAGGCACGCTGCCTGGAAATGCAGATTTTTGAGACTGATTGTCTCAGCTCTGTGTCTCTTGTAAATGAGTTCCTCCAAGTGCTGGCCTGTCAACAAGCCTTCATGGTTGGATGGGGCCTCATGGGACCTCATCTTCCCTAGATGTAGACAGTTAATGGTGGCTGGGTTTGCTACCGTTAGTGTGTGGGATCACCAGCAGCAGATTGCCCTTGCTCAAGTACATGATATCTCTGCCCAAGTTCAAGTGAGCAGCCTTGATTATAGACAGGGAGTGTGACAAAGTTCAATGCTAAATAACAGGGACATGGACATGATGTGAGATGTGGAAGGAAGGGAATTTGGTGAGAACAGAAGAGGGCAAGAGAAGAGGAGGAGGAGGAGGACATGAATGTGGTCAAAGCATTTTATGATGAAGTTATGAGAGAATAAATTAATTTAAAAACTAGAAAGCTAGACTTGCTCTTCCTTTTCAGAGATGGCCAACAAAAGCCCTTTATACTGGAATTAAAAGTAGGCTTCCTTCCATACTTTCCTACTTGGAGTACTTCTTGGGAATTTCAGAGTCTCTCTGTGTAGCTCTGGCTGTCCTAGAACTCTGTGTAGACCAGGATGGCCTGGACCTCACCTGCCTCTGCCTCCTGAGTGCTAGGATTAAAGGCATGCTCCAGCACAGTTTTAATAATTGTTGGGAATTTTAAGTCATGTTTTAAATTTAAGTTTTATGTTTTTCAATTTTGGATTTTAAGTCTTTATGAGCTACAATAGGCCTCAGCTTTGGTGGCATGCCATCATCTAAACCTGGACTCAGACAGAAAGCAGGCAGGCAGTGGAGAACCATCTATTGCCTCCTCTGCTCCTGCCTGACTTTGGGTGTGGTGACTAGGCCCAGCACTGTAGGGTACAGCTGCACTCAGAAGGCCTCTGGATTCCATTACAAAGAGGATGCTGAGGAAAGCATTCACGACTTGGCTTTTAACCCAGGCCTAGAGGAAGAAAGGTGCAGATTCCATGGCCAGCTGTTCCTGGCTCTGGGAGGCCCAGAATTTGGGACTGAGAGGCCTGCCATGTGTATTTCCATGCCCCAGCTGTACCCTTGGGCCCTCGAAGACTGCAGCGTGTTCCCAGCCAAAGAGCCTGCAAGCCAGAGGCCGTTTCCTAGCTCAGAACCCTCTAGCCGGCACAGAGATGCATCTGTGGGAATGGCGTTACAGTTCTCCTCTGATAGCTTAAAACCTTATTGAATGAACAGTCAAAGCTCAAAGCTAAAAGATCACAATAAACAGGGCACATGTGGTGGCCATGCCAGCACTGGGAATGTAGAGGCAGGATGATCAGAAGTTCAAGACCGTCCTTTGCTATATGGCAATTCCAACCATGACTATATAAGACCACATCTCAAATATTTTAAAAAGACTACAATAACATATCTACCTAATGTGATCATGCACAACCAGGTCTTGAAGTCCTCGGCTTCACCCAGCCACCAATCAAGAAAAGTTTGGAGAAAACAGCGCATCGAGCTGATCACGTTCAGTCTGTCTTTCTCATCATTCTTCCCTAAGCAATACGATCTGTCAGTTATTGATGCAGCGCTGACATCGTACCCGGGTTATTAGTAATCTGGAGATGATTAAGGCATAAGAAGGAGAGATGGCTCAGCAGGCTAAGGTGTTTTATGCAAGCCTGGTGACCAGAGTTCAGTCTCTGGGATCCACAAGCTGTCCTCTGATCCCTACACACATACTGTGACTTGAGCACACATACATATACTACACACACACACACACACACACACACTTTAAAAACTGAAATAAATAAAGTGTAAGGGATCCTTGCATAGGTTATATACAAGCAGAGCATCATCTTGCACAAGGCATTTGAGCATCCCAATGGGGCTTGTCACCAATTCCCTGAAAGTACCGTGCAATGGACATACTAGCAAATTACTGCCTGTCGTCATTACTGCCAGTGACACACAGGTCATGGAGATGGCTGGCTTCTGACATAAGACTCTTTTTCCTAACTGGGGGGGGGGGGGGGTATATTAGATATTATTATAAGATCTTTAATATTTCATTTCTATTTCATGTGCATGGCTGTTTTGCCTGCATGTACATCTTGTCTGGATCCTGAACTTTATGAAAGAGAGACCATGAGCCAGCAACAGCATCATCCATCTCTCTCTGTTCCCTGGTATCATGCAATGTGACTGCTGGCTCATTGGACCCTTGAACTAGGAGCCAAAGCAAAAAACCCCTTCTGTACTTTGCCTTTGTCTGGCATTTTATCACCGAGTCACAACCCATAACTAATTCAGCCACTATCCGCAGTTAGAATGAGACATTTTGCATAAGGACATTCAAAATCAACAGGAACACAAGCAACTTTGGCTGGATTTTCAGGCACGTGGGCATCTTGTTCATGCTGCTGGCCTCCAATGCTTTGTCCTATTATGTCTCAAGAGCACAGGCACACACTCATGATTGTTTTCTCATCCATTAGATACAGTGTCACACATAT
Organism: Onychomys torridus; assembly: GCF_903995425.1. Classification (NCBI taxonomy): domain Eukaryota; kingdom Metazoa; phylum Chordata; class Mammalia; order Rodentia; family Cricetidae; genus Onychomys; species Onychomys torridus. Next base: position 70,395,545 of record NC_050454.1, read on the forward strand.
CAACCCTGTGCTGAAGCCCTGGAATGTCTTTACAGACCAAAGCAAAGGCTTTGCCTTTGGCGGCTTGTTTTATCCGACAGCCTTGGCAACGCATTGCCAATGGACCCCATGAGCGATCATCACTACAGACCCTGGCTTGCTGTGATGCCGGCCCAGCTGAAGCAGAGATTCCAAATAGCATATCTCATTTTCATGTATGCTAATTGATGTCAGATGGCTCGTCACGGGGTCTCCAGGGGAAGACAATAATACAGGCCAGAGATGACAAGCTACTGTGTGGTGTGCGTGTGAGCATGTGGATTGAGGTTCACGTGCACATGCATGTGTGAGCATGGAGGCCACAGAACAACTTCAGTGACATTCCTTAAGTGCTATCCACCTTCTCAGTGGGGGACAAGGTCTCTCACCGGCCTGGAATTTACCAATTTGCCTAGTTTGGCTAGTTGCAAGCCCCAGGGACCCACTTGTCTCTGCCTTCCCAGGGCTGGGATTACAAGTGCATACAAAGCCTGGCATTTTTAACATGTGTTCTGGGGGTTGGACTCAGGTCCTTATGCTCGCAAGACAAGCACATTCCTAAATGAGCTAACTCCATAGTGTAGAGAGTTCCCAAACTGCCAGTCACTTGTTCCATTAGATTTGGTTAAAATTCAGAGACCAGAGTTCAATTTCAGCCTGAGCTCTCTCCAGAATGCTTCTGTGTCCTGACGTCAGTATGTATGGACAGATCCAAGGAAGTCCACTCCTAGCTGGTTTCCACTGTGGTTCACACTTGGAATTAATTAACTCAAGATGTCCCCAGGGAGGGGGTTACGGAAAACACCTTGAATTCTTTTGTTTGAATGTTTCAACACTGCTATTTATGGAAACTGCTGAGGCCTTCATTCCCCTGTCTTTCTTGCCAGCAAAGTAAAATATGTTCTTAAGTGTTTAGAAACAAGAGAGGGACAATGTGTTTTAAATGTATTTTACACACACACACACACACACACACACACACACACACACACACACTTTCCTCAGCCATCCCCTGCATCCAGCAGCGGACTGTCTAGACTTGCCCTCTGACCTCATATATTATCAGAGGTGAAAGTCCCTTTTCAACAAGATCTATAGCTTTGGAGTTTCCTCCAGCTCCTTATGATCCCCTAACCCATCTTTAGTCCAAAACGTGTCAGTTTTAGGAGATGTAAAATTCTTCCCAGGGCACATGCTACCCACACTATGTTGTTAGAGGGATATTTGCAAACATTTAATGATAATCGTGAAGTAGGTACCACCAGGGTTAGCTAGCAAGAAGCTCCTCCAGTGGGAAGCACTGAGCTGCTGCTTCCGGGTTCTGCCCACCGTCCTGGGGTGGGGGGCTAGGTTTAGCTCCCACCACCCTGAGCAGAGAAAGGTGCTTTTACTCCCACAACCATGTGACCAAATTGTCATACCACCAGCGACAATCCCTAAGAATCCATAACTTTCAGCCTATAAACCTCCAATAATTTGGATTTCCAGGGGAAAATAAATATTGAATTGGAAGGTAATTACAACGTGTTTTGTGGAAAGCCTAAGTTGTTATTGTGACAGACCAGACACGTGTCCATCATCTAAACCATGTGTGTATCAATTCAGTTTCTCACAAATTTCCTTACACAAGATAACAATTTACAATGGAGGTAGGGTGTGGCTTAGTGGGTAGAGTACTCACCTAACATGCATGAAATCCTGGGTTTGATCCCCAGCATTGAATAAAACAGGTATGACAGCACAAGCCTGTTATGAGATATATAAGCTCAAGGCCAGCCTCACCTATAGAAAAAGTTGGAGGCTAGCCTGGGCTATATGGAACCCTGTTTCAAAAGAGAAAAAAAAAATTGTGAAAAGATCTTATTCTTTTTTTTTTTTTGGAGGGTGTGTTTCAAGACAGGATTTCTCTGTTAGTTTTGGTACCTGTCCTGGCTCTCACTCTGTAGACCAGGCTGGCCTCTAACTCACAGAGATCTGCCTGCCTCTGCCTCCCGAGTGCTGGGATTAAAGGCGTGTACCACCACGGCCCTGCAAGAAAGATTTCCTCTTACCACAGGCTATAGATTCCTTTAAGAAGTGTGGAAAATTACAAGTTGAACACTTATTATTCACTTCATCTTCTAAACATTAGTCCTTAACAAAATCATACAGACTATATTCTAGCTTGGGAAATAATAGCAATCTTACTATAAAACTGAAAATCAGTGAGTAAGCAAGCATTTGTCAATGCTATTCTGTTTCAGAGTCTTTCATAAATAAGGGTTTATAAGACATTTGGGGGATTTAAAGAAACATAACAGCACCTAGAAACATAGTGAAGTCTCAAAGAGAAACTTCTTTTTAATGTGTATGGGTATTTTGCCTGCACATATGTGTACATGTATTGCATGTATGTCTGATGCCCTCAGAGGGAATCAAATCTCCTGGAACTGGAGTTACAGATGGCTCTGAGCCACCATGTGGGTGCTGGGAATAGAACCCGGGTCCTCTGCAAGAGCAGCCGGTGCCTCTGGCCATGGAGCCATCCCTTCGGACTCTCCAGAGAAAACGTTAAAGGTGAGTTCTACATCCTCATGTCCCTGCTGCATTCAGCTAAGATTGAGACTAACCGAGCTTTGGGGAGCTGGAGGGGTGCCTTGAGCTCCAGCTGCTCTTGCAGAGGACCTGGGTTCGGTTCTCAGCACCCACACAGTGGCTCACAACCACCTGTAACTCCAGTGTCAGGGGCTCGGATGTCGTCTTCTGGCCTCTGAGGGCAACTATAGACAGGTAGCAGATATTCAAACACATGTACACATGCATTACACTTGAATGAAACTAGGCTCCCTTGTGTGCACTGTGAGGGTTGGAAGAGGGGCTAGCCTGCTCTAATGACACAGGTAGCCTGGGGCAGGCAGAAGCCCTAAAACTTCATTACCACCAACTGAACTGCTCTGTTGAGCACGTCTCCATCTGGACACAGACTTTAAATATGGGAGTCACAGGAAATGCAAAGGTCACTGTGGTATGCTAAGGCCAGGGCGTGGCACAGTTGCAGCTACAGAACAGACTCAGCAGAGTTGAGTGAGTGGTGTCCCTGGGGCTGTCCAGGGCACAGCCTGTGCAGAAGGACAGACAGATCTCAGATCAGTCACACCAGTCCACAAGGAAGGAAACGGAACATATGTGCCTGCATACAAATTCAGCAGTAAACCATACTGCAGCTCACAGAGAGGAATGTTCTAGAGAGGAAAGCTGAGGCCAAGGTGAAATCTGCTTGCCTGGGAGGCAGTGAAGCACCATGATGGGAGATGCCCGAGGCTGGCCTGTCCTATCACCCAGTAGGGACTGAGAACCAGGACACCAGGACAAAGCCACTGCTCAACTCAAGTATTCTAGCGTCTGCACCCCAGTGGCAATCCGAGGACCCTGAGTCCACCGAGAGCGGAAGAGTAATCTGAGTCCACCGAGAGCAGAAGAGCATAGGCACAGAGGAAGAGAAGGGGGTAACTGCAAGTCACGGTCCTCCAGTGGGTTTTCCCTGTCCCCTCAGCCTCACTCTTTCTCATGTCACATGTCATAGTTCAGCAGCTATTGGTGACTAAGCCATGTGTACACCTCCTCCAGGAGGAATTCCAGAGAGCCGGGCCAAGGCATGCCAGGAGATGGGAACAATCTATGAGCTGTGGGTGTGGGGAGCATGCCACATTAGTGTATCAGATTGGGTTGGCTTTGCAGTGTCCAGGCTCTCTGAAAACAGCCAGGATGCTGACATTCCGCAGGTCACTCAAAGGGGCAAGTGACCTCAGCAAGGCTGGTGGCATAACCTCATCTGCCCTCTTTATCCCCAAGGTGAAGAACTGGATCCTGTAAACTCCCTAACCTCAGCGATGAGACAAATGGGCAGAAGAGTATAGGTGAGATCGTGTGTGTGTGTGTGTGTGTGTGTGTGTGTGTGTGTGTGTGTGTGTGTGTGTGTGGTATGTGTGTGTGGTATGTGGTGTGTTTGTGGTGTCTCCACCATTTCACAGCCAGGAAACAAGCCTCTTCTGGAGCATCAGTTCTTCCTCTGCAGAATAGTCTTCCTGCTGAGGATGGTCCTTGTGAAAGTGAGTATTAAGATGCAAGTACTTTGATACCTTCCAGCATGTCCAACCTACACACCGTTGGCTGTGTGTAGCCTAGGGTAGCTATGGATGTAACCTAACATAAACTCAAAAACTTAAGCATTATGAGATTCTCTCTGTGTGATTTTTTTTGTAGCTTAATTTCATAGCTCTCAAGCATGAACTTTGCACATGATAAAGTCATGTAGTAGCAATGTCAAAAACTTGGGCTTGCCTACAAGGATTCTGGTCCACTGAGAAGGCTTTAAACTATCAATCCCTTCCTACAGGTGTCAAGGAGAACATGAGCCAATTGCTTGTTCTTGTGGATGCGCTTCCGTTTACTGACCTCAGACACCCTTATGAGCACTGCCTAAGCTGTCCTTGAACTAGCCTGGCTCAGGCTTCTCTGTATTTGGGTGGTTCTCTAGGGCAAAGCAGCCCCCTGAGTTCTCTCATTAATTAAGCTATCTACCTATTTCCTCCAACAAGGAGCTGTGTGGTTTTTTCCAGATTTTCTTGGTGCAAAGCAAAACCATTTCCTGGGTAATGCACACACAGTCTCAAAGGAAGTCTCAGAACCTGTTTGTCCTCATTTCCTGATCATTTCAGGTCAAACACACTATTAGCACAGACCACATAGTCACACACTGTCTTGCCTGTCATGTGGAGGCAAGCTCGATGCTCCCAATAGCATCTCAGTATACCTGAAAATGCAGAGAGAAGAATGAATTCACCAGGTGAAATCGAGCTCAACAAACTAAAGGAAGTCACATTCCTAGTCTCCCATGACCCAAGATGTTTTATAATATGCATCCAAGTACCAACGAGCTCGGATCCTCCAGGAGAACAAAAGATGCTGGGCTCTGCACATGGCGTCCAGCAGTCCTGCTCCAGGGCGTGGGGATTCAGCATGGGGCTACCAGGTCAACCCTGAGACCTAGCAGAAAGCCCAGCCCCAGGAAACCCAGGAAGTGAGACTTGAGGGAATGGTGGTATAAGCTCTGAATGGCAAAGAGGCCACGTGACCTCATCCATCAGGGCATTCTGCATCGGGCTTATGAATCTGAGGAGAGTTCTCATCAGAGGAGGAGGTAACAATGTCCAACGGCCCCCACTGCCTTGACCATTGCAGACAAAGAAGCAGCCACTGGAGCGTGTTCTGTGGTGTGTAGTAGGAGTCCAATTCCTTTTCTAGGGCAGTCAAAGCATAGGTTCTGTGACGCACAAGAAGTGCGTCCCCACACACCTCTCTCTACCTTCCTTGAGATGCATGAGGAGTAGACCAAAGCTCCACTGCTGACAGAGGGTGGGGGCTGGCTAGGCCTCAGTGCGCAACACACAAATCAGTCTTCATTTACGACGGTGATTCTCTACCTTCCTAATGCGGTGACCCTTTAATACAGTTCCTCATGTTGTGGTGACCCCCAAACATAAAATTATTTCCATTGCTACTTCATAACTGTAATTTCACTACTGTCATGAATCATAATGTAAATATCTGTGTTTTCTGATGGTCTCAAGCAACCCCTGTGAAATGGTGGGTCAACCCTTAAGGGGTCATGACCCTCAGGTTGAGAACCACCAATTTAGGAGCCTGTGTTCTTCAGAAAGCATTTATACTTCTGGCTATGTTTGCTCTTCCCCGACCCAGGAATTTGCAAACAGTCGGTTCCTCTTTTTGACTCACAACAGACAAGGCATGCAGGAAGTGTGAAGAAGTTGAAGGTCTACCCCCCATTGTCTGAAAGCAGCAGCAGTACAACTTGCTTCTGTGTCCTTCCAGACTTTTCAAAAACCCTTTCACAATAAGCCTGTATCATTTCCACATTCTTGATGTTTTTTACTCTGTGTTTCTGTTTTTGTGACAGTTTCTCCCATCACTGGAAGATTTAGGCTGCTATTTTTCCAAATGTTTGTAGGTTATGTGTAGTGTGTGAGACTCTAGAGTGATGCATCCTGCTGGAGTCTTGGCCAATAATCTCTTCCTTGTTTTATGACAAGAATAGCAGTGGCTATGATCACCCAAGTCATCCATGAGCAGGGGGAGGGGCCAGCTCTCAGGACAGGGGCAGTTACAAAGTTGGACCTGCAAAGGATCTTCGCTGTTGAGCTATGGCAGGCGACTAGACAACTGGAGGACCCAGGGTGTGGTTAAAATACATCACCCTGATGTATTGTGGATACAAAGTGTCACAAAGCCCAGGCTGGCCTTACACTCACTGTACAGCAGAGGGTCACCTTGAACCTCTGATTCCACTGCCTCTACCCCAAGTGTTGTGACTACAGGCTTGCACCACCACATCTGGTTTATCCAGTGCTGGGGAGGGTACCCAGGTTTTTTTTTTATGTGAGTAAGCACTCTGAGATATTTCTGTAGCCCAAGAAGTCTTCTGAATAAATAGAAATAATATAAACAGCCAGTGGGAAGAAATGCTCCAAATTTGGAAAGTGAAAGTCATACATAATTAAAATTATTTAAAGAAGATCATTGGAAAAATTTATTTCCCATTGCATCTTTCTGCACGATTTTTAGTGAAATTTGAACCCTAAAACATATGCAATTCTATCTCTTGCCTTTCTATTTGGCTTTGTGACAAGCATTTTCAAAGGTGAGACCAACATTTCTTATACATTCCATTATAATAGCTGTAGAATGTCTATCCCTGGATATACCAGAGCTCTGCAGTCATATTTATTGTCTCTGGGTAGCTTCCCAATATAAAGGTCTCAGTCATGAGCCCCTGTGCTGAAAAGTCGGTTTCTTGTGACTTCTCAAGAATGGACTTAGTGGGGGAGTTCCTGGCAAGGTCAATTCCTTGATGCAAGGCCCTCAATATACAACACACCCCACAAGATCAAGTCAATGAATCCCTCCTTTGACCTCAGAAGGCCTGCCCAGGTGCAGGTATGGGGGATGATGCTATCCTATGTCCAAAGGTTATTCCTCTCTCTTGAATCAGAAGTGTGTGTGTGTGTGTGTGTGTGTGTGTGTGTGTGTGTGTGTGTGTCTAGAAGAGAGCACTTATCACAGTGTGACTATGGAGGTCAGAGGACAGCTTGCAGACATTAGTTCTTTTGTTCTGCCTTGTGGGTCCTACAGCTCAAACTCAGATCCTCATGTCATCAGACTGGGCAGCAAGTGCCTTTAACCCACTGATCCATCTCATAAGTCCAGTGCACAGAAAATACTGTTTTCAACATCTATCTCTGTATCTTCTCCTCCTTCCTTCTTTTGACTTACATTAATCTACCTGCCCGCCTTCCCTATACACCAGTCAACCTATCTCTCTGTCTGTCTATCTACCTACCTACCTATCTTTCATACTGCATTATCTATCTACTTAACAGCTCCAGACTTATATTCTATATCTATTATTCTACTGTAGTCATCAGAGAGAAGAAACTGTGTTTTGAGACAGTGACTCATGTAGCCCAGCCTGGCCTTAAACTCACTACGTAGAGAAGGATGGCTTTGAGCTTGCCATCCACTTGCCTCCACCTTCCAAGTGCTGGAATTACAGACATCTGCCACCCGCATGGTTTATGTAGCTCAGTGATCATGGACAGGATGTTCTCTTTTGACATGAAGCTGTGATCTAGTGTGGGTGGGTACTTTGGGTACCAGTGTGGCAAATAATTTTTATGCCAGGTAGAGGCAAGTGCTGTGGGTGTAAGCAAGAGAAACAGAAAGAAGGCTGGCAGGGCTGACATTGTAAACAGGGTCATGTGTGAAGAAGGGACACTTGACAGAGATCTGAATAAAGTGAGGCATTGTCTGAGGGGGACCACTGTAGACCTAGGTAGCAACCTAGGCAGAGTCTCTTGGGTGTGAACGTGCCGTCTCATCATAGGACACAGGCAGTGAAATACAGTGGGAAAAACTGGAGGGTCAGGGCCTTGATGAGTTCCGTCTTGGCCCTGACATTAACCAGCTGCTTTATGTGGGGACAATTCCCTGTTCTTTCAGCATTGTCTTCCCTGACAGTGATGGAGGTAGGCGTGGCTCTCACCTCCGACAACAGAGGGATATCATCAGCTGGGGTTCTGTCTTTGCAGGATTCCTTTTGCTGGTGACTAGTTTCTCAGCCCACCTCTGCCTCCTTTGATTTTGTCTCCTAACCTGTGCAGAGGCCTTTGGCTTGGAGGTTTGCAAACAGAATTTCCCTGAAAACTTGACACGCATGTGGTGATTGTGCATTGCCATGATTCTGGAGAGTGGGAATGTCAACAGGTCAACAGAAAGTCAAAATGACCTTGAGTTATTTTTAAGATCCTCTGTAGTCACTTCTTCCCACCTCTGGATCTGACATAACATTTTTTTTACTAATATGTGAAACCTTTAGAGTGCATTAACTTAAAAAAAAAAGAAAAGAAAGAAAGAAAAAGAACAGAAAAGTAGAACAGAGGTGGCTCATGCCTTTGATCCCAGCACCAGGGAAACAGAGGCAGGTGGAGGCCAGACTGGTCCACAGAGCAAGCTTCAGGACAGTCATGGTTCTTGCACAGAGAAACCTTGTCTCAAAAACAACAAAGGAAAGGGGAAAAAAAAAGAAAGAAATGAAACAACCAATCTGTATAGACTGCATCAACTTAGCAGGCCTCCATTTTCTACCAACCCCAAAGCTCAGAAACTCACACCAGCAGCAGCACCTGAGACCTAGAGGAGTGATTTCCCTCCTTGCTGCTCAGGGCCCTACCCGAGAATTTGGTAAATGTCTTCATTTATGACTGTCTTTGTTCTATAACTAGTGAAACTTCACGTGACCACTTCTACAATGGAAGATCTCTTGAGAGAACCTGAATCCATGTTCTCAGGCCATGTTACTCACAGTTGGCTCAGAACAATCCCGCTCTCGTTCCCCATGGAGAATGGAGTTTTGTCTGGTGGGCTTCATGTGGAGAGGTGTTTTCCAGCGATGTGGAATGCTTGCTGGGAGCTGCGTGTGAAATGCCCTCTCCTGTCAACACACTGGACTGACCACATGTTTTTACACATCCTCTGAAGAGCAAGATGGAGGGGGACTGTTTCCCAGAGAACAATTAGAGAAAACTGGAGCCAGATAATTTACAGCCTCATGTTAACAGTGAGCTGGGTGGATTCCCACAGTCATGTCCCCCAGATAAGAACTGCCTTGGCCCCACACAAATCTTAGATGTCACAACACAGAGATTGGGACCTCTTTCTCTTTGTCTCTGAAGAAAGCCAAAAGCAGATCACTTTTAAGTGAATGTGTGTAAAATATAAAATTATCTAGCTTCGCTTTGTCATTGAATTTTTGAAAATACTTTTGTTATTGGATTTTACTTTATTTCTTTTATTTCACTGAAGCTATAACATAAAGAAAACTGGCAAGGTTCCCACCAGACAAAGAAGTCGTTCAGTCCTGTTGAGGACAGAATGAAAATTCTAAGTAAGAGAGCAAGCTCCCACCTGCTCTGGAGCCGGGAGGGTAGACTGAGCTGCAGATGGGCCAATCTCCTGCTTCCTCTCAGCTACAGTTGAGGAGGCCTGAAGTTATCTCTGCCCAAAACCTGGTTGTTGTGGCTGGCAGAAAGGAAGTGAGCTTTCCCAGGATTCCAGCAGGCACAGACCTGAGGTCAAGACTGGGAGAGCAGGTGGATTCTCAGCCCAGCTCCCCACCAGCACCAGTGGGAAGCGATTAAAGGATTAAAATTTGCAGGCCAAGCAATGGAGATCCAAGCCCTCCCTCCCCTCCCCTCCATGTAACTGAGAAGATAAGAGCTGTTTCCTTTCAAAGCTTCAGGTTAGAGATGGGAGTATTAGCCGATATGTAATCTTATAGCGGGCACTCAGCTGAGAGCAGGCAAGCAAGGATAGCCAGTGTCAATGTGCATTTAGGAAAAAAAAAAAAAAAGATTAACCCTTGAAATACTGCATCTCAAAATGAAGGACCATTATTGCTCAAGAGATGGGTCCCAAACAGGAAATGGTGACTGGAGACACTGTCTGTTGTCACACCTAGAGGGAAGTTGGGTGCCACTGGCATCTAGCGGGTAGTAGGTAGGGTAGATCCTACTGAATACTCACAACACAGAAAGCAAGCCCAGGAAGAATGCTGGACCAGCCTAGGAGGTCCAGAGTGCCTGGTTTGGGCTAGAGATGTAGCTCAGTTGGTACAGTGTTTGTCTTGTAGGCAGAAAGCTCTTGCTTTGATATAAAAAAAATAAAAAATAAAAACCTGTTTGAAGGCACAAAATTATAACAACAGCACTTGGGAGGTCGACACAAGAGGATCTGGAGCTTAAAGCCATCCTCAGCTACATAGTAAGCGTCCAGAGTGGACTACACAAGACCCTGTGTTATTAAAAAAGAGGGGTAGAGAAGCAGGAGAGTCAGGGTTTTGAGAATCACTGGTGGGAGGATTCTTCTCTGGTGTAAGTCCTCACTCATCCAATAGGGGGCGTTTCCGCTCATCACAGCCATTCCCAGGGACCCCAGCCTAACCCTCTAAGGGCATCCTTAGGACTCCTTGCTGCTCAGCTCTCCTCCTGGACCATTGCACCTGGGAGAGCACACACCCAAGGAGCCCGGTCTCTCCACCCAGGCTAATTGATTGCCAGGAAGAACTGCCTTTGTGGTCAGAGAGAGAGGATTTATGGAGCATGTGAAAACCTGGCTGCGTCTTTCCTTGTAAACAAGCTGGTTAGCTGTCTCCACTTTCCATCTAAACAGCTACACACTCAATCAGACTCGGTGTTTTCAAAATAAGACCCTGCACTTACCACTCTGTTAGCACTTTGGGAACGAGACAGCTTGGCGACATTGGCGCCAGGACAGCTGGGTGCTTAGTGACACATGGGGAGAAGCTTGACTTGAGGATGCCGATAGGACACACTTCTCAATATGCTTCTGTGTGGCCTAGACTGAGCCGGGGGGAAGGCTACAGCTTCAGATTGCAAGAGCCTTCTTGCAAAGGGCTCGCAGTTCTAATCAGCTGGAGGTACTGGGGCAGCTGGTGGCTCACAGCGTGGTGCTCCCAGTGAAGCCAGGCAGAGCACTAGGAAGGAGACAATCGGCCACATAGTCCGGTGGGACATTTTATTGAAGGAGTAGTGGTCTTTCTATTGTTTTAATCCATTAAGAAACGAGGTGTTGGTTACATTTTCATACTACGTTGCTGGCGGTGTTAGACCACGACGAAACAGCATCTCTGCCCTTTTCCTATTACTGTGCCTTTCTCTCCACAGAGCCATGTGAACCCCTTTCCCCCCACCCTGCTAAAGTCCCAAATCAATACAAGAAATGCCTGGTCGTGAATGAGATCCTCACAAGGACCACACATCATACATTTATTGTCTCCTGAAATCTGCCTTTGTTCCCTTTCGGGGGATATCAGCCCTCTTGAGAAGCAGTGGGTGACCTAAATCTCTGTGTGTGATTTGTCTACGACAATAGCTCTACGGGAAAATACTTAGTAAAACTTTGGCTCACTGGTATTTTAAATCTTTATTTGTAAGCAACTTGGTAGAAACATTAGAAAGAAGACTCACATTATCTGTTGGGTGGATTGCCCATAGCATTCACGTACGCACTCTGTATGGATTTATATAATTGATTGATTTAAGATATGCTGTTTAACTTGCCGTTTACTTATACTTGGAACAATACTTTATATAATGACATAATTACCTTTCTTTTGTGTGTGTAATATTGTGCTATAAGTGTGCAGGTTAACAAGTTTAAAGAGCCAGTTTTGTGGGCTGTTTGAGGTTGATTTGATCTGTTTCTATCAGTACTTGCTGCAAAGGATAGGTCTTGTTCATCCACTGTGACCGCCTGGAAGGATTCATGTGGCAAATGTTAGGATTTTGTTCTGTCTTTCTCGTTAAAACATGCCAATATTTAAAAGCCTGATAGATACCAAGTGAAATGCCACTTCATAAATTATAATAACCACAAGATTCTGTGATGTGTGTATGTCCATGTTTGTGCATAGGTCAGGGCATGTGCATGTGTGTGTATGAGCCTTTGTGTCTGTGTGTACGAATGCACCTACATGTGTGTCTTTGTCTGTGTATGCACACACACTCAACTTAAACTTTAATTTATTTGGCTTAAAGCAATGCTTTCCTGAATGCTAATCTAAGAGCACACAGAAGTGTCCCAGAGGAGACCCACCTTTCCCATTGCATTAGGGTTCTCTAGAGAAGAACCAGGAAGAGATGTGCATTTTTACAAAACAATTTAACAAGATTGGCTCAGGTAACTGCAGAGGCTGACAGGTCCCACAGTTTGTCATAAGCCAGTGGAAAGCCAGGAAAATTGCTGCATAACTTGATTCATCCACAGGATTGGGACCCAAAGGCTTTAAGATATAAGGGCAGGAGGAGTCGATGTCCCAGAGTTCAAGGGCAGGAAGGATGGATGGCCCATCTCATCAAGAAAAAAGGTGTCATTCCTCCAGCCTTTCTTCTCTTCAAATTTTCGGGTGATTTGCTGAACTGCCCATGTTGGTGAGGGCCATCTCTACCCCCTCTACTGGTCCAGACACTCATCCCTTCCCAAAACTCCTTCACAAACACCTACACATAATGTTTTACCAGGTGTGTGGACATCCCTGAACATATCAGACTGATGCACAAAATTAAGCATCACATCCAACTGAAGGTAATTCTGGTCTAGAAGGTAATTCTTAGGTTTACCTCTTTCTAGTAATGTGGAAATGCTTGATTTTAGAGTATTATCAACTGAATTGTGTCCACCTTCCAGATTTATGTATCAATGTGACCTCACCAATTAGGCTAGGCTGGCTAGTCAGAGTGCCTCTGGGATCCACCGTGTCTGCTTCCTCAGGACTGGGTTACAAGCACATATCACCCTGCTGGACATTTTCACACGAGCTCTGGAAGTGCTTTACCAAGTGAATCATCTCCCCAGCCCTTTGACTGGACTTCAGCACCCCTCCAACATTCATTTTGAAATCTTTGTCCTCACAGAGACACTTTCAGGAGGATACTGTGCTGACTGGGAGGGCATTGGGAATGGGATTAATGCCTTTACAAGAAGTTCCCAGAGAGCTTGTTCACTTCCACCACACAAAGTCACAGTGAGGACACCATCTAGTAAGAAGTGGGTCCACACCAGACACCAACCACGCTGGTTCCTTGATCCCAGACTGCCCAGCACCAAGAAGCAGGAGCATCAGTCTCCATTGCTTGCAGTCACCCATTCTAGGGGGCTTCTGCTACAGCAGCCATGTTCAAAGGCAAGATGTCACTGATGGCAAAGGAGAAGTGATACAGGGACAAAGCACACAGTGGAGGCTCCTGGTCTCAGAGACTCTCTGTCTCTTATCCATGGGCAGATACAGCAGGGAGATAATTAGTTCTTTCAATGGCGAAGGCCTGGCAAGATCTCATTGCGTCCATCAACTCAAGCTATGGCAGCAGTCTGGACAGATTTGATGTCTGCTGAGGTCCTATTTCCTGGTTTCTCACAGAACAAAGAGAAATGTCCCCTCCTTTCTTCCAGGCACTGATCTCAGTGAGGAACATGCCATCCTGTGGTAGTTTGAATGAGATGCCCATGTAGTCTCAGACATTTGAGCATTTGGCCCCCGTTGGTAGAACCATTTGGGGAGGGTCAAGATGTGCGGCTTTGTTGGAGGAAGGACCTCACTGGAGGTGGACTTTGAGGGCTTAATGATGCCACATTCTACACCACTCCCAGTTCACTCTGCCCAGAGCTTGCTGTTTAAGGTGTGAGCTCTCAGCTTCCTATTCTTGCTACCATGTCCACAGCTTGTTACCATGCCTCAACTCGGCCACCCTGGACTCTTATCACTCTGGAACCTTAAACTCAATAACTTTTTTTGAAAATAAGTTGCCTCGGTCCTGGTGTTTTATCATAGTGACAGAAAAGTATCCAATCTGCATGACCTAACCTACTCCTAGAGGTGCCATCTCCAACTGCCATAACTGTGGGGATTGTTGCACAAATGCATGGCTTGGAGTCAGGGAAACACTTAGTGGGCATTCACTGACTCTACCTATTAGTTCTCCATGGGAATATGGGAGATTTGGAGGAAGAACACACATGTGGTGAATGCTGAATGCAAGGGAGCATCCCTTGGGAGGTAGCATTCAGGCAGCATGGATGATGATGTCAGTAGTCTACAGTGATGGGAAAGACATCTCTTCCTGAGGGAGATGTTGGAGTGTGCTTTTCCGTAGCATCACCTTATCTCTGCCTTTAGATTACAAAATACAACCAATGGCTTAGAGGAATCCAGCCCTTTAAAGTCAGGGATTCCTATTCTGAGGGGCATGGGAATGAAAGCATATAGTCGTCTTGACCTTTAGAAAAGCCCAGTGCTTGCTTCCTGTACAGAAGTCCTCCAGGTATGCAGGAGAGGAGGGAGGTGGCCATTAGGAGGACAATGAGCCCTTATCTTAAGTCACTCAATGAGATGAGCTCAGAAAGCAGAAAAACAGTGCTGGGGAGATGCCATCAGTAAAGCCCTTGCCACTCAAATAGGAGGATCTGTGTTGGCTCCCTGGCAGCCACATAACAAAGCCAGAGGCTGTGGTGTGTGCTTGTGATCCGAACACTGGGGAGGTGGAGACAGGTGGGTTCTCTGAGGCAAGTCAGTCAGCCTAGCTGAATTGGTGAACTCCAGGTTCAAATAATATACTTTGTCTCAGAAAAAGAAAGGTGGACAGTGTCTGAGGAACCTGTCCTCCACACTGACATACACACAAGAATGTGTGCGCGCACACACACACACACACACACACACACACACACACACACACAGAGCTAGGAACTCTTCTGCATTGCTGAAAATGGACTGAGATCAAGACCTTTAGCATTCTCTCTCTCTCTCTCTCTCTCTCTCTCTCTCTCTCTCTCTCTCTGTGTGTGTGTGTGTGTGTGTGTGTGTGTGTGTGTGTGTGTACTGATATCCTAATGAAGAAAAGATAACAACCAGCCGAAAAAGAGAGAGACAAAGTAGGTACACTGAGCTCTGGAGGCTGGAGGCCCTGCTCTAATTTGAAACATGACCACAACTCCAGGACTGCTCTAGTTCTGGCTGAGCACTTCCTGTCAGGATGTGAAGGCTGTGGGTCCCCCTGGGATACAAGGGGGAATCCATCACTGCTCAAACTTCAGCAGCCATCCAGTTCTCCCAATTGGGCTCATTTGCAGTGAGCATCTCCAAGAGTCGGTCATGGGGAAAGGGGAAACACTGAGTGACAGCCTCTAATACAGCCCCTCCCCCAGCCCTGAGCTTGTCAACCTCCCAGCCTTAGAGTGAGCCAGCTCTTGGCTCTCCTGTGAAACAAGATGGGGCTCTCTGGCCCTGCCTAGCTTGCTGTGATTGCAATCTCTGCGGGTGGGGGTGATGTAGGCTAAATGGGTCTCCAGTGGTCCAGGGCTCCCAGCAAAGGCCAGACCACAACAATCAGTGGGCTGGTTATTTACCATAACCATATACAAACCACAACACCAAAGTTCCCTCAAATACATCTGAGACATTCTATACCTCTTCATTAAAGCCTGTCGGGATTTGTTCTGGCCCAGCTTGTCCCAGAATCCCAGATACACTGGGTTTTGGAGGCAAGAAGGGAATCTTTTGCACACACAAGTAGAAGCAGGGACACCCTCAAGCCAAACCAGGCAGAAGCAAATCTCTCTCAGGCTCCTCTCACTTTCTCTTGGAACTGATCTTAACCACACTTGAGCACTGAAGTGTCCAGTGATACACGGCTGTAAAATATTTGAATCATTCATGAATAAAATATTTACTGTGTGTCACTCTTCTGGTCTCCTTCATGTTAGCCCACATAGTGGCCACCGTGGTAATCCATTACTACCAATAATGAGTTTGGATTTGCAGAGGGAGAACCTAGAGGCTTTGTTGCTGTCCTGGTTTGTTCAATTTTTGTTTGTTTGTTTCTCTGTTAAGCGATTATTATGTCTTCTACCATAGCATAATCATTTCAAGTTTCAATGCATGTTTAGTTGAAAAAAAATCTTGTATGGAATTTGAAGTTTTTGAAATGATGTCTTTGTGTAGGAGAGAGTGTTCAAGGAGTACTGGGCTTGCAGGGAGACCAGAGTTAGACCTAGAACCCAAGCAAAGAAGCCAGTGGGTGCATCTGTAATCCTCATGCTGGGGAGGTGAAGACAGGAGGATCCCCGGGCTCACTGGCCAGCCAGGAGGAATCACTGGGTTCCAGGGAAAAGGGAGACCTTGGCTCACAAAGAACCAAGGTGAACTGAGACGTAACAGCTGAGAAACGACATCTGGTTTCCACACAGACAGAGAGAGGTACACATGAACATGTACACACACACCACACACTCTCTACACACACTCCACACACACATAAACACACACACACACACACACACACACCACACATACATATACATATATCCCACACACATACACACCACATACACACACACCATACAAACACACACACCACATAGATTCCCCACACATATATACATATAACACACACCACACATGCACACACTACACACACCACACATGTACACACCACTCACACCACATACACCATACATACCACACACACACCACATGCCCCACACACCACATACACCCATATCACATACACACTACACACTTACACACACACAAACATAGCACACACATATACACATACACACACATATACTACACATATACATGCCATACACACACATATATACACCACACACATATGCATGCCACACATACACAGAGGCATGCACACATACCACATACACATATAACACACACACACACACACACACACACACATACATACACACACATGCACACACAGTCTTTGCTGAGAACAACTGAGATCAATGAAGGCCCTAGTGATGGAGACCAAAGAGGAGGGCTGTGACTGAGGACTGAGAGGTAGGAGTGAAAGGTTTTGTCTCCTGCCTTGCTATTGGCCGTTCAGCTCTCTATTAGACATCAGGTGTTTTAGACAGGCACAGTAACCCAGCTTCACAGAGTTAAACAAATGCAACATAAACAAAAGTCGCAACCTTAAAATAATAGTCTATAACAAGATGTCATCCCCAAGGCCACTGGGAACTGCGACTGAGGCTCCCCTGGACAGGAGCTGTGATTCCTTTTCCCCTGTCTATCTGTCTGTGGAAAGTGGAAAACAGGGGTAAGCAGGTAGCTAATTCCCAGAAGTTTCCACGGGCCTTTCTGGCACTATTGCTCTAACTATAATCACTATCCTGCTGAAGCACTGCACTCAGCCACACAAATGGAGTCATCTCTGATGCACTCTTTGAGGTTGAATGTCCTGCTCCATATTATTTATGCATTTGTAAGCAACAAATTGCTAATAGCACTGGTTCATCCATTTTTATGCCTGCATAGTATTCCACTGTAAGAATTATGTTTACAATTTAGACATTCTACTGTGCATCTAGTTTTTACAAATAGGACTCTCATATTTTTGTGTATGTCATATGGTCCACATAAGGGTTTAATATGTTTTGTTTTAAACTTCCGCTCAATGAACCTCTGTCCAGTTACACACACAGAGCCGTTCACATGGCTCTGAGGGTAAGTCTGTGTCTGAGTCTTCCACAGGCAAAGCTGACCGTTTTAAGGTCAAAGAGTAAGTGGCTGAAAAACTATCCCAAACCTTGACCTGGTGTGGTATGAAGCATGTTTGAAGAGAAAGTTTTGTGAATAACTTGAAAAGAGAGATAAGACAAGTCAACCAATGTCACATTGTGTGTGACATTGAAAAGACAGCTGACTGAGCCAGGAACATCTGCAAGGGTTGGTTGGCTCCTTCTACAACATTCTGTTCACTAACTTTTGAGACCTGGACTCATGAATTCTTGCATGTGTTGATCAAAGTCACAGGGCAAATGAAAAGAACACATTTCTTTCTAATCATGTATCTTTCTGATTCTACCTCACCCAAAACAGAGTTCACAAACCTCCAGCTCTCCTTTGCCCTAAGCCAGTATACTTCCCAAGGACCCTCCATCTCCTCTGGCTTCATCTTTGTTCTCCAGGGAGCCAGGCTGCTTTCTGTATATATCAATCCTATCATTTGCTGAGAGAGCCACATTCTTAGGGTGCCATAGGAGATCATGGAGTGCCTTGTTCTCTGGGCTTTTCTCTGGAGTTCTCTCCCTCTGTTTCCCTCTGTGCTATTACCTTCCTCTATTCCCCACTTACATGCCTGATGCAGCCATCACATCCCTTTGAACCTGGTTTAATTATCCCCTCCGGTAGGAAAGTCTTCCCCAGTGTGCCTTGGTCTGTGATGTTGTCAGGACCCTCTCCTTGGAAGTGGCCATCACATCTTCAATTCTATATTTATCTTTGTATTTTTGGTGGGGAAAAAAATGTATGAACATTTGCACTCTGGTAGTTTTTGTTTTATTTGATGTTTTACAGTTCATCAACAATGAATCTGTTTATCAGAGTTGCACAAGTGTGTCCCAGAGTGCATTTAAATTTATAGCTAGGAGCTGTAAATATGAATGAAGACACACAAAGACATTTTAATAATATTTTTAGGAAATGTAAGCTGAAGAATAGGTAGAAGAATTGGCATTTTAAGTTTAGAGCAAATAAATAAATGTAAAGTCATCTACCGGGAAACAAACAATAAATCATTAAATTTATAGCGTAATACACAATGATATGCTCACTTTGTGGTCCCATAGTGAAAAGCCACAGTGTTTAACCAGATGTGGCCCATCACAGCACTGTACAAGCTCCCATCTGGTGAAAAGACGGCTCAACTGAGCTGAGGACATCTGTAAGGGTTGGTTGGCTCCTACATGAAGACCCTTTGCCAAGACTGATTGCCACCTTAAGGCATTGGGTGAGGAGTTTTGCTTCATCTTTGCTGAGAAATGAACCATTTTTAAATTTCTGACAATTGTTCAGAAACCTTTACATTTAATGTGATAAAACTTTTCATCTCACCAGAAGATTGAGTATTTTTCTTCTAGTATGTTATTACTCTACCAAGAATTATGCCATGTAAATGCATTTAAATATCTATTACAGATACATCATCCAGAATGGGGTTTTTCCCATGTGCTGATTTGAAAGAAAATCGTCCCCAAAGAGAATGGCAATGTTAGGAGGTGTGATCTTGTTGGAGGAAGTGTGTCACTGTGGGAGCAGGCTCTGAGGTCTCTTTTGCTCAAGCTTCCCTCAGTGTGACTGTCAGTTGACTTCCTGTTGCCTGCAAGATGTAGGCCTCTCAGCTCCAGCACCACATCTGCCTGCATGCTGCCATGCTCCCCGTCATGATCATAATGGACTGACCCTCTGAAACTGTAACTAAATCACCCCAATTAAATGTTTTCTTTGTAAGAGTTGCCATGGTCAGGGTGTCTTTTCACAGCAGTAAAAACCCAAACTAAGATGCCCAACTATCATATCTACTGGTCTCAAGGTCTTTTCAGAACCTGAGGCACAGCCTAGCCTCATGGAACCTGACAGTCATCAAGATGCCATTTAGTTATCTTGGTAGATTTTTCCAAAATTAGTGCCAGCCACCAACTTATACACACCCTGATACATGTTCAATGAACTCACCATTGATGACATGCTGACTTATAATTACATAAAACAGAATGAGACAACTTTAAAAACCCAGAGAGACTTCAATTCTAATGTAAGTAATTTTAAATGCCTTCCTGAAGCTGCCTTTGTTCTATGTGGATTAGTGTGTCTCTACTTGACCTGAGTGTAGAGAATGTTCTAGAATTGTGCTACTGAGTGTGTATATGAATCCCAGACTAAATCTGGGCACCCAACTGCCAAAAGGATTTTAATTTGCTTTTTAAAATAAAAAATATCAAATATATTTTATAGAGGGGCTTCCATATTTCATCTTGGCTAGTCTCCAGGAACACATACTTTTGTTCATTTGTGTTTCTTTATTTTAGATATTCCCAAATGGCTTGGGCATGACTAATTTCCTGTCCTCTGTATCCCATGAGTTAAACCAGATAGGCAAATCTAGCTTTAAGAAGACATTAATTCTAGAAATCGAACCCCAACAGGAAATTCTATGATCATTTTTTTTTAAAGCATTAACGATTATGTTCTGTTTTCTAATTCACATTATCTCCAGGTAAAGCTGAGGGAATACAGGGCAGTATAATTCCACTGGAAAGGGGGAAATTATTTTGAGTAAGTGTGTAGAGGCAGAAAGAGTCTCCTCCTGAAACATCTCTGAGAATGTTAGAACGCATAGGGAAAATAGAGCCCCAAGCCATGCTGCAGAATTGTGTCATGACTCTATTATTGCCTAAAGAATACACACAGTGCGTTCATTATTCAGGATTGTGGCTGTTCCATTCTAACACCACCCAATTAGGTCTTCTTCCTGACAGGCGCTGGTTCCATCTAGTAAATTCGTTAAGTTCTGTCAACACTTACAAGACAAGGTTTGCAAAAGCTTGCTCACTGCTCCTGTGGCCCCTCATCATTCCCTGGGTGGAGGAGAGACTAGCCACAAAAGGCAGAGTCAAAAGGCCTTCTAATATAAAGTGTTGGAAAGATGAGCATCGTCTCCTCCTGTGCAGATCATCTCACCCCCCCTGGGGCCTCATTTTCAAACTGGCTAAAATGAAAAGATGAAGGAGTCCGAGTGCATACAATGTAATTAGTGGAGATTTACCGCAGCAAGCGGTCCTGGTCTGTAACACTGGGTGCAGCATCTTTCTTCAGATGTCAGAGCATAAAGTCCATGTCCACGGTACACATATATTCTGAACATTTCCGGGACCACAGTGTGATTCAACACATTGGCTGGTTATGTTTCTATGACAGTACTTTAGAATTATAAGGGGGTGGGGAAACAGCTTTTCCTTTGACCAAAGGGGTTTCTCTTGGCTAACAAAGAATGTGTGCTGGACCCATTGGCATGTCTCAGATAGCTCTAGATTTGCACCTTGAGTTTGAAACTTGACCCAACATAGTCACTGCTCCCCCTCCCCTGTGAATCAATGGCAGTCATGTTTCCGCTCATAGGATGGTGCGCATTGTGAGTGTCGTGTTGCTTTCTGAGATGCTTAGGTCCGTTCTCAGTTCTAAACACTGAAGGGGATGAGAAATGGTTCTTGGAGGGAGAGAGAGCCAAAAGTGCCATTACTACTTGTGATGGCCATTCTTGGTTGTCAACTTAACTGCATCTGAAACGAACTACAATCTAGAAATGGAGGGCACACCTGTGAGAGATATTCTGCTTGGTTGGAAGTGGGTGAATCCACTTTCTAGTCTGGACCTTTGAGGTAAGAAGACACACCTCTGATCTGGGTCTTGAGCTGGATAGATACAGACTTTTGATCTGGATCTTGAAGCAGGAAGACACAGGCCTTTAACCCATATTTTAAGGTGGAAGACACTCTTTTAATGTGGGCTACACCCTCTTCCTGAAGCCAATATAAGGACATGGGAGAAGGAAGCTCTTCTTCTTTACCTGCTTGCTCTTGCCTTGCCGGAACATGAATCCCTTCACTGGCATTGGAGTCTACTTCTTCAGGGTTCCAGCATATCCAGAAGACCAGCTGAGACACCTAGCCTCATGGGACTGAGCAACTCTAGATTCTTGGAATTCCCATTCACAGATATCCATTGTTGAATTGCAGCCTGTAAGTCATTCCAATAAATTTCCTTTTTATGTACATAGAGAGATTCATTCCATAAGTTCTGTGACTCTAGAGAACCATGACTAATACACTCTTTTATGTCAAACCTATAGTTACCCACATAGTCTCTAAATTCATACATAGTAAAAGATGCACATATAATATCTAAGTCCATACACAGTAACATTGATATACACAGTCTTTAAATTGATACATGGTAACATAGACTCACAAATCTCTAAATCCATACACAACAACATAGATGAACCCATAGTCTCTAAATCCATACACATATATCTGTGAATAAAATTCCATGGGGTGGGGAGGCAGGAGAGAGAATGGTATTTAGAAGATATCTGGAAAGCTCCTGAGAAATGCAACCAAAAATATCAACACCAAAGACAAAAAAAAACAGATTCTGAAACACTGGCATAGCCAAAAGCTTGCTAAGGAGAGAGGCTTGCCTTACCCTCTTCACATTTAGGAAAAATGATACCATTTGTGGTATGAAACTGCAGGGGAAGAAAGGGGACAGCCCTCATCCACCCCCTTCACCAAAGAATGGCTTTCTTCTCTTCACTAACACATGTGCTCATGACATAAGGGTCATCGTCACTAATGTGCAGTTCACATGTGTTTTTACATCTGCTTATTTACCTTTCTCATGCAAGGATTCTTGTGCTACAGCAGGCATTGGAATTCCTGTAGAATAATTCAGTTTCTTTCTAAGTCCACAACATTAAGCAAGTTTCACCAACTACAGCCTCTTAAGTGAGCATAGTTTCACAAATACTTGAATTTGTAAATGCTTTGAAAGGGTAAACAGGAAGTAGATGTTAAAGGCTAGAGCAGTATCTAGTTGGATGATATCTAGACTCCAATCACCATCAGGCCCCATGGAGGGCTCTAAGGATAATGTCTCCTCTAGGACTTCTGCCTAGGAAGTGACACTCTCCCCTGGATTCACATGGGGACCTCTGTCTTTTCTCCTCAAGTTTCTGATACTAAAAATGAAAGGCGACTTCCAGACCGACCCGCTGATTCTTTTCTTTTTCTTTTTTTTATCTATTTTTTAAACAATTTTTCCCCTCTCAACAATCCCACCAAACTTTACATTTTCTCGGTGCTCACCACCCTCACACACATGATCCAGTATACCACTTGGTTACAGCTATACAACATTCAGTCCACATTTGACTCACTCTGGCCAGAATGCTTCCCACACTTCTGCAGCAGGCATCTAATGTTACAAAGCACCAGGGGTAGCGGGAGGAGTGCCTCCTAAATCATTCCTTCCCTTTTCAGGGAATTGAAGACTGGATTATTTAGCCATCGCCAACACCCTGTTGTTCAATATTTTGACATTGCCTAACTCTTGCTAGTCACAAGTAGCAATGCAGTGGACCCCTGCACATACGGAGACTCGGTTTTGCTATTTCTGTTCATGAAGTTTGCCTATGTTTGTGGATGGATTCGTCACCTGTCTGCTGCTGCAACGAAACACTGACAGAAGCCACATTTCAAGGGGCCTGTCAGCCCATCACGGCAGGGGAGTCAGGGCTGTAGAAGATGGAGGCCATTGGTCACGCTGCATCCACAGTCAGGACGCAGAGGTTGACAAGAGCTCCTACATAGCTCACTCCTCCTTGTGCTGTCCAGGACCACAGCTGGTGGTGTACCCCCATCTCTCTTTAGGGTGAGCATTCCCACCTCACTTGACCTAACCAAGATCATCCCTCACAGGTATGACCAAACCAAGCTTATCCTTCACAGGTGTGACTGCAGGCCTGTCTCCTAGGTGATTCTAGACTCTGTCAAGCTGACGATCAATATTAACAATCAATTTGAAAATCACCATCATGGTCATTGAGGTGTACTAGTTAGTTTTCCATTGCTATGACCACACTCTTGACAAGAAGCAGTGTAAGAGCAGGATAGTTTGTTGTGGCTGCCATTCAAAGAGATCATTCATCATGCTGGGGGAGGTATGGCAATAGACAGACAGCATGGTTTCTGAAGAGGCCGGCAGAGTCACAATGTACCCTCAATCTGAAAACAGAGGGAATGGGAAGTGGGGCCAGACTATAACTCAAGCCCTGCCTCCCACAACCCACCTTCTAAAGAGTCCAAACATCACTATGACTGGGACAAAGTCTTCAAAGACATGAACCTACAGAAAGCATTGATTATTCAAACAATACTTGATGCCCTGCATCTATTTACCTTCTTCTAGGATACCATCCATCTCTCTGTTATGACCACTAATGGAACTGCTGTGTTTGGAGGACAAGAAAAGCTGTGACTATGTTGAAGAATGACTTGTGATCATTGCTATAACCACTGTTATGCTCTGACTTGGGCAACATAATATAGAACTTCTATTGGCAAGTACCTAAGAAGATGTGTAGGAATCCTTGAAAGTAACACTCTTCTTTACACATAGTAGTTCTGATATTTGGCGGGGGGGGGGGGGGCATAGGATTTCTTTTGTTTTGAATAACCTCCCAAAAATGCAAGAATTTTGGGGTTTACCCTGAAAGTCTCAGTCCTTCTTAGTTCCTTTGATGATGATCAAGAGACATCTACAAGTTCTTCAAAAACAGTCCTGGTTTCTAGTGAGCCCCAAATAAGCTTCACAGGCACACTGGAGTTTTCCAAGAGAAACTAACCCAGTCTGCCATCAGCCAACCAACCCAACACCTGGCTGGAGCCTGGCCAGGAACACTGGTGCCTGGGTCTTAAGGTTACTAAGTAATATATAACCTACTATAGACATCACCTGCATTCCCACTGGAGACCTTGAAACAACCAGGCTCTGTAGGCAATGTTAAACTTGATCCCTTAGTCTACAGAAGAAAAGTACCATTTTCTTTCTAGTACTACCTAATATTATGTTTTAAAATGGCTCTGGCTGGCGGCTATGCTAGCACACATCTGCAATCAAGAGGCAGGAGGACCAAGAGTTCCATGTCAGCACCATCATCAGTATCATCAGCATCAGCACCATCAGCAGCAGCAGCAGCACTATTGTCATTACTTGGGGCTCGGGAGGAATAGGCATCTCTGCTGATTGACAAGTATGTAGCCCTACTGAAATGTCACAAAAGCAAACTCTACAATGCAATTGCATCAAGGGACAAAGCCCTGTGCCCACCCCTAACTTCCAGCCAAAGCTTAGATTGTCAGTCAGTCTTCCTTATCTCTGGTTTGTTGAGATCCTAGAGGAGACTCTAAAAACCACATAATGACAGTAGCAGTTCAAGGCATTACTTGTGATGACATTGGAGCCATTTGATGTCCCATCTGGATTTTATCCCATGAGAATGTGTTAACACCAACTCATTGTAACCCACAGTCCTGAGCGATTGGTTCTGCTCCCAATATTTTACCCATTGAAAATACAGACCTATCAATGGGCATAATTACTAAATTCAGTTGACTCAGAGGGTCACTTGGAGGCTCCTGATGAACCGGGAAAGGCTCTCTCAGCTGTTGAAACCCTTTAGAGGGAGCTGGTGGTCACACAGACCAATGATTCTGGGTGACAAGGGCAGCTCACAGGACCTGAATCACAGCTGTGGCTCCACTTTCTAACCAGACACTCACAGCTGTTCTCAGGGAAACAGGATTAAGCAGATCACTAAAGAAAAAGAGCATTATCCAGAGACTTTGCCAAACTCGCAGTAGGATACCTTTTGCCAAGGAAATGAGATGATAGTCCACATCAAGCATGTTGGTACACCGCAGTGGGAGTAAAGAATACATCATGAGGATTCTTGTCATCTCTTCTTCCCTCTGTCCATAGGTATCTGTCTTTACGGGACCACTAAACTATTAATGAAGACTCTAGCATGGGCCAAACTGATATTACACTAGCCAGCACATTGTGTTTATTGGATTTTTGTCACTATGTCACAATATCTGAGGAAAAACAACCAAAGGCAAGCAGTTGTGTGCCTTTTAGTTTCAGAGAGGAAACCTGACTTCCTCAGTGACAGACCATGATGTGGAAGTACAAGCTAAAATGAAGCCTTTCCTCCCCAAGCTGCTTTCACTCCTGGTTTGGTCCAGCAGTGGCCACCCTCGCGAAGATGCACCACATTATCATGGTCTCATGATTTGCAAAGGGAGCACCTTAAATCAGTGACATTCTACTCTAGAAGTGGAAGTCACAACTGAAATCAGTCATCTCACACTCATATTCCAAGTTCTCTGCTTAGCTTACTTAAATAATTAGTTACTAAAATGAGTCTTTCTGAAGTTAAAAGAGAAATTTTGAGTAAAAAAAAAAAAATCTGTGACTAAATCGAGTTCTCTTATTTAAAAAAAACAAAAACAAAAACAACAACAAAAAACACAGAACAAGAGGATCTAAAATGTTAAGATCTTTCCAGAACTTCTCCAAGTAGCAGAAGGAGAGACAGAGATGGGAAGTCCACATTTGACCCCAACAGAGGCCCCAATGCAGTGCCACTCGGGAGCATTAACTTATCCAAAGCTCCCCCTGGGATTACATGAAATTATTATCTCCATTTCATCCCAGCCACTGCCATTAAATATCATTATCCCTAAATTGTGTCTCTGATCACATCCTGAAGGCATGGATTTCCCCCCAATAAAGAGCTCCTGATGAAGAAAGGTGTCCTAGACCACAAAGCCTGAAGAATGTTTCCTCTGCAGCCACATGACATCTGCAAGTCTCCACAACATTCATCTCCAGCCTGCGCTGCTGGCAAAGCAATAGAATGAAGCTGACAGAGAGAAGAGGTACGGTCCCAGATCATCAGTTTCTAGGCAACACATGCTTCAGCAGAGGACGCAGCAGCACAGGGCAGTTCTGACCTTCCCAACCCCACTGCAGAATCAGCTCTTGTGCATGTAGACGGCATCTTCCTATGTGCACCCTCAGAACCTCGGCTTCAGTGCAAAGCATACCATGGGCTCCTCACTCAAACTCAGCATGTCAGGAGGGGAAATCCCCTGCTCTCTCTCAGCAGTGTCCTCTAAAGGTACCTGTTACTAAGTTCCACACATGGGCATAGTCCCTCTGTCTCTTACAGCTCTTAGCACAGGTTCTTATATATAGCAAGCACTCAATACTTGAGTGATTGAATTATGGCATTCAGTTGAGAGGCTAGATCCCAGGATTTAAAAGATGTTAAGAGTAAAGTCACTTTTTTGGAGTGGTGTTACACCAAAATGATCCTTAAAACAATGAAGAATATAATGAAGTTTTTGGCAAAAACCACAGATGTCTATTAAGAAAAATTTTATTATAATACAAACCTGGATCCACATAAGCTTAATAATATCTCCATAAATACAACTGGTACTGAAAGCATAGATAATAACCTAGCTTTTAACCCCCAAGTCACCCACTGGCACAGGAAACTCCAGTTCTGCCGTTTCTAAACCAGTGTGCGTGGGCTCCCTCAAACCTGTATTTTCTCTTTGTCATATTTTCTAACAGAATTACCATCTGTCAGCAGTGTCTTCACCAGAAATCTTAATTCTCCCATTTCTGTACAAACCCCTTTGTCTTAGTTAAGGTTTCTATTGCCGTGAAGAGACACCATAACCATAGGAACTCTTACAAAGAAAAACATTTCATTGGGGCTGGCTTACAGTTCAGAGGTTTAGTCCATCACTGTTGTGGTGGGAAACATGGTAGTGTGTGGATAGACATGGTACTGGAGAGGTAGCTGAGAGTTCTACATCTTGGATCCACAGGCAACAGTAAGAGACAGTGAGCCACCAGGCCTGGCTTGAGCTTCTGAGACCTCACAGCCCAACCCCTAGTGAAACACTTCCTCCATCAAAGGCAAACTTAACAACAAGGCCACATTCCTAATAGTGCCACCCTCTACAGGCCTATGGGGAACAGTTTTATTCAAACCACTACACCCTTCCAAATTCTTCTTTCCTTCCTTACCTAGTACTCCATTTCTTCTCACACATGGGCAATTTCTTTTATTTCCACACCAAAATTTTTAGTTAAATCCAGTCTACCTTTTCTAGCAACTTTTCAGAACCAAATCATCATTCAGACAACATGTAATTATCCTGCCTATATCCTCCCATATACAAAACCATTCCCCCTGGTACCTCAGAGAACACCCCTAGTTAAAAACAAATAACACTGAACAGTCACATCAATCCATCATCTTACTTTGACCAAGTTTGAGACAAAACTTCAATAGCAAGAAGGTAAAAAGCCAAAGTCTTTGTCTACAAAGCCCTTCACAACTTGACCTGGTCACGCTCAGATGTACATCTCCTCTGGCAACATGGATACAGGGAACAAGGCCACACTCCACCACACTCCACCCTGTCTGGACAGCATCTTCATTGTGCTTCAGTCCTTAGTGAGCCTTGTCTCCCAAGTCCTGTTCCAGTAAACACACGGGAAGCTTTCTTTTTTTCTTTATAGATTTTTATGCTTGTTTTACCTGTGTGTATAGGTATGCATGTGTGTTCATGTGTACACACACACAAGCACGCATGCAAAAACTCACATGTACATGTGCAGT
The DNA here is from genome assembly GCF_903995425.1 of Onychomys torridus. Taxonomy (NCBI): domain Eukaryota; kingdom Metazoa; phylum Chordata; class Mammalia; order Rodentia; family Cricetidae; genus Onychomys; species Onychomys torridus. Next base: position 70,423,819 of record NC_050454.1, read on the forward strand.
GCCCACAGAGGCCAGAAGAGGGCATCAGATGCCCTGGAACTACAGTTACAAACCATTGTGAGCCACCACATGGGTGGTGGGAACCAAACTCAGAACTTCTACAAGAGCAACCAGGGCTCGTACATTTGAGCCATCTCTCCAGGCCCCATGTTTTCTTTTGATTCTAAGAAAACACCTTCAGAATTGTGTTATCACAATGTTCCATACCCTCTTTCTACATACTTTTCCACAAAGCCTTTTTGCTTTGTATGGCTTTTTTTCCCCTTGTTTGCACACTCTGAAGCAATGAGAGACCTCAGCATGCTGACTTTGATGGAGATAGGGTGTGCATGTTGCCTGTGGCTTCACAGCTTGCTCACTTGCTCACTGCATAGCTAGCCACAGCTTCTTCTTGGAGACATAACAAGAGCTCAGGATTCAGTCCCTGCTTGCCAGCTTGTCTTGCTGTCTTTGTTGAAATCAAATGTAGCAAGAAATCAGCCCCTTACTATCAAGTGCATAGACAGACAGACAGAGAGCTGATAGGTTGTAGATAATAAACTGCTATTTGGATGAGTTTGAGCAAGCCCACATACCCATGAAGCACACACCCCATTAAGAAGGAGAGAAGATTCCTGTCAATGAAGGAACCTTTTCGTCCCCTTGCATTCAATCCTTCTCATCTCCAATCCCACAATGCCTTCCCCAATTTCTATCAGAGTCTCTCCTGTGTTTTTATACCCTGCAAATGCCCATACACAGTGTGGCCTTTTGAACTTGATGTTTTTCCTGGAGTAGATCACTTCTGAGATCCATGCCATTGCAGGGGTTAGCCCCTCAACCCTTTTGTTGCTGAGCAACATTTCAAAGTAGGGATTAATCTGCCCAATATTTTATCCATTCACCTAGTGACAGACACTGGATGTTTCCAGCTTGAGGGAACTAGAAACATGTGCATCTGTAGAAAGAGCGAAATAACTAAGGAGTCTATGAGATATCTGAATTAAAATGAAAAAGTACAGGATTTTTAGTTGGTCCATTTGTTTTATTTTATACCTTGTAAAGGTGTAGGGGCTGGAGACGTGGTTCAGTGGCTAAGAGCACATAGTATCCTAAGTACGTTTGATTACCACGTTGGCCAGGTGTGATTTTAATTTGGAGTTTAGTCCTTTTCTTCTATAACGTCTCTGTTCACTCTTGCAGTTGCCTGCTAGTCTCCTGAAAGTCATGATCATCTGATGGTAGCAACTCCCCTTCTCCTACAGGACCTGTCCACATATCCCTCTCTGTGGCACTCAGTGAAATATCACCATGACATTCAGACTACCTCCCCTCCTCCTCAGTAGACCAAGCTGGAACCCGTGATCCCAAAGAGTCAGTGTGCTGGGACAGAAGCAGCTTAGAAGGTGACAGCCTGACTCTACGTAACTGTCCGGAGTATCCCTGCATCCCCCTTGTATCTCCGAGTGTCCACATCATTCTTAGAAGACGCTGCTATGATAGCGTCAAATATGGCGGACACAGTTGTGAGAAGACAGACAGCTATAGCATCCAACCACCTAACAGCTAGACTTAGAGGTCCTGGGCCCTGAGTTGGCAAGCTCTGGAGGATCAAAAGGGCTTTCGTGTTCACTATCCCCACAAGCACATCTCTCTCTTTGTCTCTCTTTCTTTCTCACACCACAGACTGTGACTGGGGGAGGGATCAGAACAAACCATTTAGGGTTTAGCAACAACTTTATACTGTGGAGTTAGAATAGGAGTGTGATGTAAATTCTGCTGAATCACTTCTGTGAAATAAATGTCTCCATCTCAGATTTCTCCTGCCCTGACTTTCTGGGAAACTCTGTCCACATGGCACAGGCCTGCTCAGCAGGGGAGTGAGTCTTGGAAACCCCAGGAGCTGTCCAGGCCCTAACAGGAATTAGCCAGGCTGGCCAGACCTCCAAGGACTTGCCCACAATCCTCGGGTCAGGCCAGCATTTCTGTTCTTTGCTCCACCCTCTCATCTGAAGATGTTTGGGCTCTGAAGCCAAAGCCCTCGCCTTTCCCGCCAACAAGGCTTACAATGCTTTCATGCAATTGCACTAAGCGTGTCAGGAACACCCAGTGGTCTGCCCAAAATGTCAACAAGAAAGGCAAAAATTGTTCACTCTAAAGGTAGCAAAAATCCATTGGAGTTCTCAGAGAGTAAGCATGGACCTCTTCTAAGAACACTAGGGAGGCATCAGCTGAGCAACGTGGGAGATGCTAGCTTGTCTCACAAAGGGCACAAGGACTCTGCAGCTTCAGTGACCAGCATCACCTGTGCTGTGCTCAAGGCAAGGTCCCAGCAGAGGAGGGAACAGTGGCTGCATTTACACCAGATCACCAGTGTGGTTGTAAAAATTCAGCACCAGACAGTGGATTGGCAGCAAATGGCTTTTCCCCCATTAGGAGTTTGTGGACTAGGGCAGAGCTCCAAATACTTTGTGGCTGTGCCACTGAGCAAGGACTGGGTTGTACCTCAGTTGTTAACGCCAACACTGACACATTCCCCATCATCTTCTTGTGAAAGGGAAAATATGAAATTACTTTGGGGTAGATGAGCCAGGTTCTTTCTTGGAATGAATTATTTAGCATAACAGACTAAACCAAAACTGTGCTGCCCTAGGGGTGACTGGTGACTGGCATGGCCTCTGTCTTTGAGGTGTAACACAAGCTAGCAGAGCATTTGACACAAATAGCCTTCACCAAACCCCAGGAGCGGCTATCAACACCAAGGGTCTGCCATAACTAGGACATTCTAATAGTGGCTTCCCGTAGTGACAAAGTGGTGGCCTCTGTGGTTAGCTTTCCTTGTTATTACAAGTTATATACGATAAACAGCCAAGGAGCCACTCCCACCTTCCCAGGCCAACAATAACTGTACCAACAAATCATGTTGCCATTAACTTGGACTCTTGAGAATTACACCTTGTCTCCATGAGGGAAGGATGTCAGACACTTACAGATCAGGACAGGGTCTTTCTGTGGTCTGACACTCCACATGCAGAGAGACTGTGGATTGTCTAGGTTCTCATTAGACTCCAAACTCAAGTGGGCTAGGCATGGAAGGAATCCCAAGAGTCGGGGCAGGTCTAGATAGTTGGGATGTAGCTGGTCTGTGCAACGCATCCTGAAAAGCAAAGCTGGGAATCACACCCAGTGGAGAAGGGAGATGGAACAATGCCGATTCCCCTCTTCAGAGTGGTCCCAGTGTCCAGTTTGCAGCTGCTGTTGGAAATGCTCTTTATTTAGTATTCTCCTTTGGAGTCTGAAGTTCTCAGTGTTTTCTGATATCTGTTCTAGTGTTCTTGTTACCCAATGCTTCTTACTCATGATAATAATTCCCTGCTGGCTCATCAAATCTCCTTACAATCTCAGTGCCCCAAAGCTATGCTCCAGGAGCCCACAGATAAGTAAATAGATTTCTAAACTCTGAGTGACAGCAGGTGCTGTTCTTAAAAGATCTGTAAATACTTGAAAACGTATGTCAGAAGCATTTGGCTAAGTATTAGCCTTTACAGTTAGTGCTTCTGTATAAGAACAATAACAATAGCAATAACAATCCCACGAGCAGGCTCTTGGCACTCATGGAAATAGAGAGATGCCTCAGTGGTTAAGAGTATGCCCTGCTTATTTTGGTTCCCAGCACCCATGTTGAGTGGCTCACCAATCCCTGTAACTCTAGCTCCAGGGAGATCTGACCCCCTCTTCTCACTGCTGAGAACAATGCACTTATGTACTTGTACCCACACATAGACACACGAGGACACATAATTTAAAAATAAAGATAAATATTTGAATATTAAAAAGCATTCAGCAATTGACTGAAAATGTCTGTAACAACTCATTCATTCATCTGGGCAGCATCTGGGAAATTTGGGGGGCCAGGTCAACCCAGTATCAGTGAAGGCATAAGTAATGATTGTATTTTATATTTATGTTATAATTTGTATTTGAGATATGAATTTATGTGCCACGTGTGTGTCTCTCTCTCTCTCTCTCTCTCTCTCTCTCTCTCTCTCTCTCTCTCTCTATGTGTATGTAGGTCAAAGGTCAACTTTGAATGTTGTTCCTTAGGCACTGTCTGTCTTGTTTTTTGATATAAGGTTTCTAAGTAGCCTGAAGCTTGCCAAGGAGGCTGGACTAGCTGCCCAATGCATCACAGGAATCCCCCTGTCTCTGCTTTCCTGTCATTTCTTCCACTTTCTTACATGAGTTCTGGGATCAAACAATTTGTACAGCAAGCACCTTACCTTCTTAGCATCTCTCTAAACCAAGCCAAACATATTTCTTTTTTTTTTAAGGTTATCTCTTACTTATTCTTTGAAAATTTCATATATGTAAACAATATATCTTGATCATATTCACCCCAACTCCTCCCACTCTCCCCTAGGAGCCCCCCAGTAATACCTAAGTACTCTCTTTCTCTTTATAAAAGGTCCTTCCTATTCTTAAGAAATGACTTGTCTGCGTACGTCCAGGGTTAGGGCTCCAGAGAAAACATAGGATAAAATACTGTGTAGGCCACATGTATGCAAACATGCTATTTGTAATTGGAGTGTAATTGTGTGATGGTTACTTCATCGGATGTAGAATAAGTAGGTGACTATAAAGATGCATTTCCCCATTAGGGGACTTGATGGGAGGAAGGAAAAGGCTCCAGTATCGATCACTTCTAACCTGGTTAAAACCCACAGTAGGATTTGACAACAGATGAATCAGAATCGGATGGGACCGGGAAGGTAGAGGCTCTCTGAGCCCCTCACTCCATTCCACCATTAAGATGAGCAACCCCACCCTCACCTGTGGAAGGTAGACATCTTGTCAATCACATTCTTAACATCTGATACTACTAATACTGAGTAGAATTGTGTGAGGAGAATCAATAGTTGCTATTTTTAAAATTAGAAATGTAGCCTTAATATTAAATAATGATAGACTGAACTAATTATTGACTTTTGCTTATACTTACCATATCTTACTTTTAAATGACATGTATGCCTCAATCATTTAGGAGGGTAAAAATCAACTGGAACAAGGTCAAGGATATAGCCCATAATAGTACATGGGGTCTACACTCCAAGTATACACAAACCTTCAGAATTCTTAACTCCTAATTCCTTTATCTCACGAAGCCTGAAAGTGTATCAAAATATATATTAACCAACCAAGACACATATGTGTGTGTGCGTACACATGTATGCATGCTATTTATAAGATGTGTGCAATGTACACATGTATGAGCAGGTACATGAGCACATACTTGCATGCACGAACCACTCATTGATATCCTGCTCCTGCACATTCTGCTTCATTCTCTTGAAAATATGTCCTTCATAGACATGGAGAACATGGAGTCAGGCTGGCGGCCAGCAAGCTCTAGCCATCCTCCACCCTCCTGTCTCTGTCCTCCCAATCTCTGGGGTAAAGGATGTTGTAAAGATATTTTCGTTGGTGCTTGGAATTTGAACTCGGGTCCTCACATGTGTGCATCAAGTGATTTTACCCTGAGTTGTCTCCCCAGACTCTCCACCAAAGTTATTAAAATGTCAAAACTTTTATCAAAGTAAAATTAAAATCAGTATGTACTCACTTAATTTCCCTTTGTCTTGAATATCTCATAGTTCTCAACTAATTGACTAACACGGTCCATTAACAAGGTTTTTAAAGTAAGAAAATTTGAAAATGACTACTTAAAAAGAGATATAGTCAAAGTGAGAAAACCCCACCCGATGCAAAATGAACCAATTAGAGTTTTATACAAAATAGCACTTTTTCATAAGTTTTAAAGTATGGCCTGGAAAAATGAAAATATCCTAATTATAAATCTCTTATTCTGTTTTAGAAAAGTTTTTGTGAAGTCACCTAGGTGTACAGAAGAATACTTTAGGAATAACCTGAACCAGTATCTGCTCTACACATTAATTATTATTCTGCATTTGGGGGCTGGAGAGATGTTTCATCTGTACGCACCTGGTTGCTCTTACAGAGGACCCAGATTCAGTTCCCAGCAGCCACATGGGGGCTCACACCTGTCTATAACTTGTGTACCAGTGCATCCCACACCTCCACAGACACCAGGTATACATGAAGTCCAAACACCCATACATATAAAATTAAATGAAAAAAATTATAGCTACTGCATTTTACTATAAAGATAAGATAGCATTGTGTTAGTTAGTTTTCCTGCTGCTGTGATGGGAAAAGATTTTATGGCAGGAAAGGCTTGTTTGGCTCACAGTTCAAGGCTCTCGAGTCTATCAGAGGAGGGAAATCAATGTGGTTGGTGCTCGAGGCATCTGGTCACTGTGTCCTTATTCAGAAAGCAGAGGGGGTAAATGCTGTTCATACCCAGAGAGGGGCACTGCCTTTCTTTAGGGCAGGTCTTCTCATCTCAATTAATTAACCAGAATCATACCCTATATTCATGGCCAGGAGCTTATCTAATCTAAATAATCCCTCATAGGTGCACCTGTAGTCTTAGCTGCTAAGTGACTGAGGATATCATCAAGTTGACAATCAATACCATGCATCACCATCATCTTTTGCATGCCAGCCTTAGTTTCTATGGAAACAAATATCTTTCCCTGAAGGTTTACTTTTTGAAGTTGTAGAGGATGTATCCTTTTAGGAAAGACAGTCTCATAGATGGGAGGTATACAAAACCATTAGGAAGATACACAGCCATTTGTTAATGTCACCTTTTCTGTATACTCACTCTCAACTTGCTTGTTGACATTTCTAATTCTGTTTTGTCATCCTTACAATGTCTATGAATACTATCTCACTAAATTGCCTTGAAACCTTAATGAGATAAAATATCCAAAGTGCTTGTCATCTCCTGTGTACTTGCTGCCTGTCACCTTCCTTTCTGTGTCCCAGTTGATTTGATAGCAAAGTCAACAGCACATTGAAAGAAAAACTGAATTTTACTGACCTCAACTCCTGTTCAGTAATTAACACTAATACTACACATGGATACGTGATGGCTATTCTTGATTGAACTTTACTACATAGAGAACTAAAACCCAAAAGTGGGGGGCACACCTGTGAGGGATTTTTGTTTAATTTGAAGTAGAAAGATCCACTTCTTCTAATCTGGATCTCTGAGGTAAGAAGACACACTGTAATCTAGATCTGTAGAGCTGGGAAAGGCCATTTAATACAGATCCTTAGTCCAGATCTAATTGGGCCACGCCTTCTGCTGGGAGCCTACGTAAGGACATGGATAAAGGAAGATTTTGCTCTTTGCCTGCTTGCTCTTGTCTTGCTAACAAGCCCATTCCTTCACTGGCATTAGAGACTGCTTCTTCATGATTCTAGAATCTACCCAAGACTGGCTGAGATACCCAGACTTGTGGACTGAGCAACTACTGGATTCTTGGACTTTCCATTCAGTCAGACATTGTTGGATTAGCAGACATTGTTGGATTAGCTGGACTACAGCCTGAAAGTCATTCTAATGAATCCCCTTTATACACATATAAAGAGATTTACCCCATAAGTTAGTTCTATTACTCTGGAGAATCTTGACTAATACAGGATATAGAATAAAGTAACATGTGTACAAGAGAATGTAGCTGAAAGTTTTTCTGTGTCCCATCTGGCCCGTGGTCTAGACAAATCTCTCACCCACAGTCCCACAACCTTTTATAAAATAATCATATAGAGACTTAATATTAATTAAAACTGCTCGGCCATTAGCTCAAGCTTACTACTGACTAGCTTTTATATTTAAACTCAGCCCATTTCAGTTATATATGTCACCACATATTCCATGGCTTTACCTGTGTGTCGTTACATGCTGCTCCCTGGACAACAGGCTAGTGTCTCCTGACTCAGCCTTTCTCTTCCCAGAATTCTCCTTGTCTGCTTATCCACACCTATACTTCCTGCCTGGCTACTGGCCAATCAGCGTTTTACTAAACCAGTGTACAAAAGTGTTATACCACAGCAAGAGAGCTCTCATCCTAATGCTTCAAAGGCTTATAGAGCGTCCTTTGGCCATTTCAGACTCTCTGAGTGCTGTGTTGTTCTTTTTTTATCTCCTTTTTCATCATCTTTTGGGAATCTAGTGGTCTCTCTCTGAGGACCCCTCTGCTTGGATTCAAGTCTTCTGGCTGGCAAAATTAGAAAGGCTATAGTGAGAATTTCTCTATACTAGAGCATCTCAACACATACAAAGCCAGAGAACCCCTGGTGTAGCTCTAAGTCTTGGTGAGTTTTTTGTTAACTTGAAACAAGCTAGAGCTGTCTGGTAAGAGGAATCTCAATTGAGAAAATGCCTCCATCAGATTAACTGTGAACAGGGCTGTGGGGCATTTTATTGATTAGCGGTTGATAGAAGGGGGTGATCCCTGACAACTCTGGGTGATGCTACCCCTGGACAGATGGTCCTGGGATATATAAGAAAGCAAGTGAACAAGATAGGAAGCAGAACTCCTCCATGGGCTCTGCTTCAATTCCTGTCTCCAGGTTCCTGCCTGTTCTTGCCCTGACTTCCTTTGGTGATGTAATGTAACATGAGAGTTATAGGCTGAAATAAACCCTTTCTTCCTGAAGTCTCTTTGGTCATGCTGTTTTATCACAGCAATAGAAGGCAAAATTGGACAGCATCTATTCATAACCATCATTGGTTCAATGTGACACATATGAGGCACAGACCACAGCATCGTATTAACTCAGGATTGTATGGCAGTTATGTCTCCCTTGGCAACTATACTGCACTTGTCACTCAGGTTTTCCAGGTCTTCAAAGACAGAAAATATCTACAAACAGCTACCACCTTCACCAGGTCAGCTGTACTTCCTTGCAGAAAGCCATTAGGCATGTTGCTGCTGACATTCCTTCATAGACAAAGGGGATGAAGGGGGCCATTGGACCCTGGGGTTTCAGCCACTTCTCCCAGCCACTGGTATACAATTCTGACACAATTGCAAGTGGCCTTGGGGTCTTGAGAGGTGCTGTAGTATGTAGTCTGAAGGAGGTGAATTGAGAAAGGGCTCCATCTGTGTGGTAAGGGGGAGGCCATCATCCATGCCAGGTGAGACTAGCTAGTGAGGGTGCTGTAGAGTCACCAACGCTCCTATAGCCAGTCCATCAACAAAGCTCAGTAAGTGAGCCCAACAAGACTCATTGGTTCCCCGGGGGAAACTTCAGTGGAATTATACTTTGGTTTGTTGTTATGACCTTATCAGGAGAAGTTAGACACTGTTTATATCTCCCCAAGGAAGGGGCTCCTGCAATAAGAGACATAAACTGTATGAAGGGGCATAAATTTCTTCTTTGTTGTCCAATGAATTTGAAACAATGTAATGCATGGAGCATGAGTCTGGAAGTCTAAAGACCCAGATGAGGCTCAAACACTAGTTCAGACAGGGGCATGTTTCTGAACCTCAGCTCTGTGGTCTGTTACATGAGCATAGTAAACACTACCCTGTGACAGTGCAATATAATGATAAAAAATATACACAGTAAGGACAGATTCAGATAAAAAGGCCTCTAAACAGGTCACAGTATGTTTGAAAAATATGCATAGACTTGGGAGAGAGGAGAGAAGGGGTGTAAAAAAAGCAGTTATAGATTAAAAAATGATTTAAAAAATAATAGTAGCTCCTTAAAGGAAAGAGAGTAATAAAAAATATGATAAGCCATGTAAAGATGGGAAATACAGAGAGTCTGAATTCTATATTTTATTGTGTTGTCTTTGGATTTTTTGACTGTTAATGGGTGAATGAAAACTGCCTAGAGACATTTGGTTGTGAAAGCTACTAAATTAAACTAACCTATATATTTTAAAATTATCTTGACTTCAAAATTTAAGTCAAAGGTATGTTACTTTGAGAGAAGGGTTATGCTTTTGTTTCCACAGGAAATAAGAGGCTATAGACTCTTTCTGGGCTAAGGAAAATCAGGTTTGATTGAGGAAGATCCCTTGAAATCCTGACTACAGACATGAGAAAATAAACCTAAAGTAACTACCAGACACATGACGTATATTTTACCTGCTCAAACATAAAACAAAAAATTATCTATGGCTGGCTTGGGTACAATAAGATTTTGTATCTGTATTAATACAGATATGTATGTTACCTTTAAAAGTTTATATAGTTTCGCAACAAGAGGACCAGACTCCAATAAAAATGGCCCAGGTGATCCAGCATCTAAAACAGCTTCCAGGCCGCTGACTGAGATGGTCCTGCCTCACAAAATACTCCAGCCAAGATTTAACAGTTATCTGTTTTTCTCTGGATCCCTCAAAGATTATCAGCACTCCCAGTCAACAGGAAGAAGTCTAGAAAACTATGTCCACATTTCCAAAATATTGGTTATAAATACTAGTTTTCATTTAAAAGGGGTTGGTTACAAATTTTTATTGGGAATAGTTTATCTCTTTCTAAAAGAAGAAAGAGGGATATGATATAGAAATGATGGAGGAAAAGGACAGATTATTGAATCTACTTTAATCCAAAAAACAACTGTTAATCTCAAAATATTTTACATTGGTATGGATTTTAGTTTATTGACATAAATTTAAAGTTAATTTTGTTATATATATACTCTTATTTAAGGTATTGCTCAATTATAAAAGTAATACATAATTTAAAATACAGATTAATAGTCATCTATAATAGTCAAACTTATAGTCATGTTAGTTAGGTTTTTATAGGCATACAAAGATATATTTCAGATAGATAATCTTCAAACACTTCAAAGACCTACAGAATATGGCATTTAAAATGTTTTAATAACTTAAACTTTTTATGACAGTGAGACATGTCTGTTCCTGGCATCACCAATATACTCCAAAAAAATATTATGGGCATCAAAGAAACTCCATATGGAGTTTTTGTCCTTTATGTCAAAGGCTAGCCATTTGGTCAAAGAAACTACCCTTGGCTCAAATGTTGACAGTTACTGCCCAAAGTGGACCAACAGGACACAAGAAAGGCAACTGCTGAACCTGGTCAAAACAAAATAGGACAGTCCTTCAGAATTCCCTGCTTCACAGGAAAGTCTGTCAGATATGCTAGGCCTGTAGGCCAAAGTTGGATGCCACAATGTTGCAGAGAAACTTTGGTTGACTATTCAGGCAACCTTGTGTCCCTGTCATTAGGAAACATTTCATCCTTCTGGGGTCTTTGGTGGAGTTGAAGATTAAATAGTTATAGTTTTTTCTTAGTTATAATAGAAAGTAAATTAAATACAAAATTTTAGACTCACCAAGATAATTATTTTCTCTAATTTTGCCAAATCCAAATGAATTAGATATTAATGTAATTCTTACTTAATAATTGCTTTTGTTGTATATGATCTTATTCTGTTAAAGTTAAAACTGTCCTTTTTAATTATACAGAAAGGGGAAAAGCCTATGGAATAATCCTCTTGGACACTGTAAAATTTGTCACTCAAATTGGTTTAATAAAATGCTGCTTGGCCAGTAGCTAGGCAGGAAGTATAGGTGGGGTGACCAAATTAAGGATGATGGAAAGAAGGATGGAGTTAGGAGTCACCAGCCAGACACAGAGGGAGCAGGAGATGAAAGTGCCATGCTAATAAAGGTACTGCCATTTGGCAGAGGATAAATAAGGAATATGGAAATGTAAGAGTTAGCTAGTAACAAGCCTGAGTTATTGGCCAAGCATTTATAATTCATATTTAGCCTCTGAGTTGGTTATTTGAGGCCAAGTGGTCAGGTCAGAAAAAGCACCATTTACAAGAAATGAACATTGTCATTCAATCATGTTGGGATTTTAGACTCTGGCACAGCCATATCTGATGGGAATACCAGAAGTCATAAAACCATCACAGCTGCTTGACAAAGATCCAGCAAAGCTGAGCCACATGGTGACTGTCATGCCACTTTTGGCTTTGATCTCTGGGGACTTTTAATATTTGTACAATTCAGGGATGTTGGATTGATGGGAAATTTCTTATGAATCATGTATGCCTTCTCCAAGGAGTATGCTTCTAAGCGTCCCCAGGAAAGTCCTGAACATACTAACCCTCCCATTTTTAGGGAGATAGCCTTATCTACTTGAAGGTCTTCCTTAAATCTTGGAGGTTATAACATACATAAAGAAGCCAGAGGTCTCTTTATGGAACTATGAGATATTCTTGAAACATCTGTCCTTGTACTTACTCAGGAACAACATATTCAAAACAAAGTCAACTAGATTTGGTGGGCTAGAGGAGTTGGTCACATATCAGATTTCAAGCCTCTTTCCACTATATACTCAGGTGTCTATGTGGCATGTACAGCAACAAAGTTAGATGAGCTAAAGTTACCTCTGCCCAACACAGAGGCTTATATTGATGAGGAAATTATGGAGTGGGAAGATGATAAAAGAATGAGATGTCAGGGGGTTGGGGATTTAGCTCAGTGGTACAGCATGGGCCCTGGGTTCAATCCTTAGTTCAAAAAAAAAATGAGATGTCAGAACCTCCATTTCTTAGAAAAGTTAGCACACTCAGAGTCTCTGTGATATCATATGATCAAAGAACAACAGAATGTTAGGACTAGACATATAAACAAATTCTATAAAGACATAAAATATAAACACTGTATTATACCAGAATTTAAATAAGAACTACAGCAGCTTTAGCCTGAAGACTTTTCTTGGGTACTCTGACCATTAAGAGTTAATAATACACTGCTTGGAACATGGCAATCTGCCTGGTCTGGCTTGGAAATTTTGTTTTGGTCTAGCATCCTTGAAGCAACCAGAGCTACCAGCCCAAGAACTGGCTGTCATATGCCTTTAGATTCTTAAAAACTGGGTTAAGGGATTAAGAACAAAAATGATAACTCTGTTTATCAATGATGAGGGGAAAATGATTGGAAGAGATAACTCTGTTCTGTCATAGTTTATCAATGATAACTAAAAGATGAGCAAGAGGAAGTGAAATACATGTCAAAAAACAAAAATATGATCTGTGTTTTGGAACAACATGAATCTTCCCCTGCTTACTAAATTCTGCATCAATAAAGAAGCACTCTGGCTGCCAGTCAGTCAGGCTGTAAGATTTTCCTGACCACCATGCCTGGCTCACTCCTTCCCTCACTGACTCCTTACATCCTCTTGGGACCTGTCCACTGCTAGGACTGGCTCCCAGCAAGACTCTGAAAAGAGACTTCTGAACTTTCTGACTGGAAGATTTGTGATCAGTAACAAAACTGAAAACCTGGACATTGAGTATTTGTGTTCTTGGTCTTTAAAATAAAAGATAATCCACATTAAAGCCTATTTATTGGCTTTCATACCTCTGACTATTTTTTTAATGCCCAATACTAGCATATTGAAAAGTATGTGAGATAGATACAACATGTGTGACCTTCATGAGTCTCACATCACTGGCCTGGCATTACTTCAACTGAAATATCAGGCATAGGCAGAGATTCTTAGAAAACAGAATGTTGAAAAGATACATTGGTACATGGAGACAAAATCTTAAATATGTGATCACTGGACAGATTGGCATTTTGATTAATCATAATACTTTCTGGATTTTGGGATTCATTTGAAGACTAAATGTCATTCTCTTAGAATATAAAACATTACACCCATATTGCCACTTTTGTGTCTCTGTGATGATAATACCTTATAGTAGTTATAGTGGGAAAATATTTTGGGTCACAGATTCGGAGGGTTCCAATTCATCAAGGCAGAGAAGGCGTGAGTGATGGAATGGTCCAGTCCAGAGCAGTGGGGATATCAGACAGAGGCTGGTCACACAGTAGCACGTAAGGAAGTAGAAAACATGGCAGAAACCACAGTTCTACTATAAGCTTCAAATACCAATAGCTAGTGACCCATTTCCACCAGCCAACATCCAGTGCTATAGATTACCCAGTCTCCCCAGCCGGGGAACAAGCATTCAAAACACACACTTCTGCACTCATGTCAGGTCAGAGTATAACACTGAACCCTACACTCAAAGGCTCATGGTCATGTCATCAGCCAAAAATGCACTTGGTCCAACTTCAACTGTGCTCAGAGTCATAACCATTCCATGTTCAAAAGCCCAAAGTCTCCTCTGAGACTCAAGACAAACTCAACTGTGAGCCCCTGTCCAGTTACAGAATAAACATTGTTATTACAAACCTCACAGGAGGCAAGGGAAGCCTGTGAAGCCAAACGGGACTGAAACTTCACAGGGTAAATAGGAAATACTGACATATCTGGTGTCTTGATGGTAAGACTGTTTCCAACAGACTTGGGGAGTCTACCCTTCTGCCCATGCCACTGGAATACACACAACCCTCTCCTAGGCGGTCTCCACTCACTGCCTGCAAATTTCTAAGGCAGAAGTCCTATTTTCTTAGCCTCTTGACTGTCCTGGGATCTCAACTGTAGCCTAGACTTCGTCTTCAGAGTTTCACACATGTACCTCTAAAAGCATTCTTACAGGGAAGCCAGCCCTGATACATACTATGTGAACTCATGGGCTTTCTTGGTACAGGCAAACTGCAAGGACTCCATTATTCAGACATTTTCCACAAAACAACACCACATGGGTGATACAAAGATCTGCTGCCAGCAAGAGCAAGATCAACACTCCCTTGAATCAAGGCTGCAGCAGCCTCTTAATGCCCCAGAATTACGTGCGCACATCCACATACTTCCTGGGTGAAGCATCTTTAGGGACATTTCTCTTTTTACAGGAAAGTTTTTCAAATGATTTTTATACCTTGGAGTTCTTGAGGGTGAGCATCTCATCCTGGAAATATCACTCAACAAAGTTGTGGTGGGTATTGTGTTCCCTGAAATATTGTGTGTTCCCCGAAATAAACATATCTGGGGTCAGAGAACAGACAGCCACTAGAACAAAGCCAAAAATGGTGCTTAGAAAATAGGAAGAGTAAGCCCTAACAGAAGTTGGGCAGTGGTGGTAGCACATGCCTTTAATCCCAGCACTTGGGAGGCAGAGCCAGGTGGATCTCTGAGTTCAAGGCCACTTTAGAAACAGCTAAGCATGGTGACCCACACCTTTAATCCCAGAAACCCAACCTTTAATCCCAGGGAGTGGGGGCAGAAAGAGAAAAGTATATAAGGCGTGAGGACCGGGAATTAGGGGAGAAAATAAAGCATGTAGTTAGTTAAGCATTTGGTTGGTTAAGCGTTCAGGCTTTGGAGCAACACAGTTCAGCTGAGATTCATGAGGAAACAGGATCACCTGAGGAACTAGCAAGGTGAGATAGCCATGGCTTGTTCTGCTTCTCTGATCTTTCAGCAATCACCCCAATAACCTGCCTCGGGTTTGAGTTTATTAATAAGAACCTTTAAGATTCATGCTACACAAAGTGAAGGGCTTACCCATGATGCCGGCTTCTTTATCATCTATGGTCAATTTATTGTCACTCGCTTTCCCCACATCTTTAAAAATACTCCATTCCTGGCCAAATAACATGGTTTTCCAAGCTGTTTGCTCTAGGTTTTGCTACCTGTTCTCATTGTAAACCTGACAAAAAGTAGCCACAAGTAATTATGCCACCATATGAATACTATAATGTCTCGAATTCTCCTATGTTACATTACTCTATTGCTTCTGAACTTGGATAACTTAAATTATCCATACAAGGGTTGAATGTGGACAGATCTGTCGTCAGAAGACAACATAAATGGCCTCTAGTATAGTTCTCAATAGAGTCTTTGTTCCCATCTGAAACATCGTAAGCACAGTCTCTGGTATCCACACTTTCCTCAGCATTCTGGCCTTCTGAATTCCCAGGAGAATCATCCACTAATCTCTGCTTGTGGAATTCTGGGGATTCTCTAACTCACATCTCCAAATTCTTCCACATTCACCACTCAAACCATTTCCACAGGCCTAAAACCCAAATGGTCAGAACTATTTCCAACAGAATCCCCACCTCTCATACCAGTTTCCTGTATTAGTTACTTTGGAATCGTAATGACCATAGGTACTAACAGAAATAACTTATTGGAGAAGAGGATTATTCTGTCTGTTTCAGAAGTTTCAGTCTATCCTGTGAGAAAGGCTGCAAAGTAGGTCAGCTCCTGGAGGCAAGGGTGTTGGAAAGAGTCCACGCACTTGAGAGAGATCTGGAAGTGGACAGGATGGTAGAAACCAAGGGCTGGGAATAACCCTCAAAGTTCTACCCTACTTCTGTCAGCCAAGGATGACCCCTAAAGGTGTCACAGCCTTCCAGATGAATGTCCCCAGCTGTGTAACATGCATTCAAAACATAAGACTGCAGGAGCCAATTCAAATTCAAATGATAACAACATCCAAAGCTATTGCCAACATTCTGAGGTGTCCAGATTGCTCAAAATTCCATAAATTTGTATACAGAGGCCAAAACTACATATTCATATATTTGGTTTGAGAACATTGAATATCTGTATATTTTCATAGCATTTACACCACTGTAGGCACAGATATGAATACTCCATTTACAATTAAGCCAAAACTTTTCTTTTAATTATGTCTAAATCAGGTAAATAATTCATTATTTTTGAATTGCCTTTAACCATTTTACACATACACAAAACATCTGAGACCAAGTGTTCATCTTTCAAGTCCACAATTCACTTTTCCACCTCTGAGAATGTAGCGCTGGGTCTCAGTCACATTCAACGTCTAGGGCCTGTAGGTGGCATCTCACCTCTGCAGATGTTCCCCACAGAGCATGCTCTGGCTCATGCAGGAACAGTAGACTGAACATAGAAGAATCCTTTGCAGAGCAGCATCGCCAAACCCCTCAGCCCAAGGAGCCAAGGTCAGAGTCCCAGGGGCCTCCACAGGATACGCATCTTGTTACAGAATTCCTCTGTGCCTCATTGCTGTCTCCCTAATGACCAGTTAAGTGGGCTCCCCGAGGATTCTTGAGTCAGAGCCAGCTTGAAAACTGCTGAGGAAACATCCTCTTTTACTGGAAATGATTTCCATCAAACTGCCATGTGCCATATTTAGACTCCTGGCTTACTAAGACCCAACAGAAGGGGCTAAGTTTGCAGGACAGGAGACTCTGGGCTGTGAGAAAAGAGCTTGCTGTTGTCTGGCCCAAGTGACCACAGGGGACAGAGCTGGCAAGTCTGGGGTGGCCTCTGACTCAAGGGACAGAAATATTCCATTCTTTCTGGTGATGCAGACACTCAGAGGAGACCTGACTGTGTCTTCCCAGACTGTTTGTCCCCAAGTCAGAGATCAGATGGGAGGTGGCAGTTCAAGCCCCTCCCATGTCTGCCTGGAAATATGACCCAAATCTAGAGACTTGGATAGAGCATGACTATTGGGGAGAGTAAGTTCTGCTAATGTGTGCCATGACATGGGATCCCCAGCTAACCAAAACAACATGACTTTCTGATTTGACAAGAAGGGAAGGTTTGGCCATCTCACCACAGAGCAATGACAAGAATTGGAGGTAGCTGTCATTATATGGGGTGCAGTAGCATTGAAATATGCTCCACCCCACAAATATGTTCATTATCAAGACAATGTAAAATAGTCTAAAAACAATGACAGCATGAAATTTGCAGGCAAATGGATAGAACTAGAAATTATCATCCTGAGTGAGGTAATCCAAACCCAGAAGAACAAACGTGATATGTACTCACTCATAAGTGGATTCTAGATATAAAGCAAAGAACAATCAGACCACAACCCACAGAACCAGGGAGGCTATATAGCAGAGGGGACCCTAGGATGACTGTGGCTTATAATAAGTTTTGGTTTTACTCAATCACTGGGAAAGCTTCAGTGAAACATTTCACTATTAGGATAAGAATTTGTACTGTATCAAACTGATGATATAAAAATAAACTAAAATAAAAATAAATTAAAAAATTAAATAATCTAAAATTCTGCTCAATCGCAGAGCCACTAAATTTTAGGGCCTTAAGATGTATTTATACACACTATAACAACATGAGCAAGTATCATACCGGGGACTGTCTAAGCACGATGTGGGTAGAGGGTGGTCATGGCCAGTGCTCCTCTGGTGTCCCTGGTTTCTCTCCTCATCCTATGTCCTCTTTCCACACCAGCCCAGCCCATGAATACTGAAGTATCAACAGCACAGCCTGCACACTTCCTCCTCTCAATAAACCGCTTTGATAAGGAGACACATAAGTATGTCTATAGAGGGTCATTCCTTCTGTTCTCATTTCCTACTAAAAAAAATACCATCTCACACCCAAAGGTTCTTCTCATCTTACTTTCCTAGCTCAGAAAGGATTTAGGAAAATCCTCCCACGTCAACCTTACAGCTGGTACTTAGTCTCTTTAACAGTTCTACCCCATGGTGGCCCCCAACTTGTCTCTGGGAAATAACATTCCAGGGACATAATAGGTGACCCAAATGATGACTGGTTCGAAGCTCTAACTCCAGGGAGGAACCTGCATTCTAGGTGTGTGAATTTTGTAACTGTTTTGACCATTTCCCTGTGGCTGATGAAAACTGCTTGAAACATAGTCCTGTTGTGTCTCTGCCTCTTACCTAATTAATCAATTAATTAATGGAAATAATGAACATGTATCCAAATCTCAAGTATATTTGCTTTTAAAAAAAGGTGGGGGAGAGAACGCCTACTACAGACATACGTAATGCTCAGTGTGAATAGATGGCTCTCTTGGTGTTGATTTTAGTATCATTAGGCACGATGAGGGGCAGAGGCCAGGAGATGGCTGCTGTTGAAGAGAATAGTTACTGCTCCCAACAGAAGAAAGTCTGCCATGTCACGGGGACCACCTGGAGCCGGTGAGTGGCAGAAGAAACGAGGGGAAACTGAGGACAGGAGCCTTCTGTGGGTTTTGTTAAAAGATGCAGGCATGTCAGGTTCATGGGGCTGAGTTCAACATTATAATAATAAGGACATGTGTGAAACTCAGGGTTTGTAAAACTAAATATCAGCAAACTGTGGTAATATTACTAGGTGTGCATGAAGTTGGGTCCGAATTCTATATGGAATAGTAAAACAAAAACCTAGCTATATATTCATTCCTTGGAAACTGTTTTTACCTTCATTTCAAAGAATGCTAGAGCCAAAAGGATCTTTACCACGAGGGTCCACTGGGTTAGGGTGGGGTTTTTATTAATTTCATATTCAAATATCAGTTACCGTGTTCAGTCATTAATGAATGACATCATCAATGGCAGGTTTAAACAGTTTTAAAGCTTTGAAGAAATATATGATTTTTATATGATATGTTCAAATTGAAAAATAACACAACATATTTGAACTTTATCCTATAGGCCTCACACAGATATTTGATGTTTCTTAAAACAACAGATAAGTAATACATAATATGTATCACCAATGTCACTCCAAATGTACCTAGATACATATTCAAGAATAATAATAGGCCTATAATTTTACAAAATATTTCTCAACTACACAAGCAGAATGCCAAGCTAGTCCATTGTGTCATGAGACTCTCTGGTGTCTCAGCCTGAACACGGTTGCCTTGAGCTATAGAAAAACCATAATTCACCATTCAAAACTATGCTGCTGCCTCAGAGTCCATGAGAAAAATGAGCAAATCGTCCATTTATCCCTTCTCACCTCTCTTACACATGTCACACTCTACAACAGTAAGAATAGCAAGAACCATAAAACGTTGAGAGAAAATTTATGGCACATTTGTGGCACACTCAATAAATGCTTGCTCACTGTGTATCTCATGCCAATTTTCATTTGCCGATCATAGAATCCCATTTCCTCCTGGCATTCCCCTTCAGTGATGTCTTGCTTTAAGTACAAAAAGGTGAGAGGTGGAGAAGTGTCCCAGGGTGTAAATGCCATCAGTCACTGGAGTGGATGATGGAACGTCACCAAGAACCTGAGCTAAGTGCTGGACCTAGAGACAGAGTCTGCATGTGCTCTTTTCACCTGGCCCCTACAGGGAACAATCATTGCGTGTGTGTGTGTGTGTGTGTGTGTGTGTGTGTGTGTGTGTGTGTGTGTGTGGTGAATACATAACACACATGTATGTACACTATGTATAGCTATGCATGTGTGTGTATGGGGTGTGGTAAATATATACCACACATGTATTACCGTATTTACAGCTGTGCGTGTCTGAGTGCATGTGTGTATGTGTGTGTCTGTGTGTGTGGTGAATGCATACCACATAGGTATATATAATATGTACAGCTGTGTATGTGGGGGTGGGGATGTGGTGAATGTATACCACACATGTATATATAATATGTACAGCTGTATATGTGTGTGGGGGTGGTGGTGAATGCATATCACACATGTATGTACAGTATGTAGAACTCTGTGTGTGTGTGTGTGTGTGTGTGTGTGTGTGTGTGTGTGTGTGTGTAGAACAGAGGAGGACGTCAGGCGTCCTACTGCAGCTGACTCTATTTTATTCCATTGAGACAGGGTCTGTCACTGAACCCAGAGCTGTAGTGCAGGCCAATAAAGCCTCAGGAATTCTGTCCAACAACCACTGTCTGGAGTTAGAGACATGCTCAGTCTTGCCAGCATTTGACATGGGTGTCAGGTATTCAAACTCAGATCCTTGTGTTTGCACAGCAAGCTACTGAGCAGTCACCCAATCGTGCCTGCTCTTCTTGCCTGCCTTAGGGAGCCTCCCTGCCCCGGGCTCACTCGTCCTTCACTCCTAAGACCCTCTGAGGAACACACTGTGCTCCATCACCATATCGGGCCCAGGAAGACTAGGAACAGCAGAGATGGGCGAGAGGGGTACTGGACACAGAGCTGTCTGCTATCCCCAGAAGAGGCGAGCGCCATCTCAGACAGAGATAACCTGTGCCAAAACTGGCATCTGGGTTGGCCAGGGTCTCCACATGGAAGCAGCTTCCCAGTTGCCTTAAGTTTCATGGTAGGAAAGAGACAGAAGGAAACGGGGAACGTTGCCTGGGCACATTTACAAAGCGAAACCCTTGTCTCAGCGGCCATGTTTGAGAGATTCCTGCTGAAGCTCTTCCTTTATTTCTTTAGTTCTAGAAAAGTTGCCCAGTTTGACTTTGAAATTGACCAGGACGATACTGCAAAGGGACACAGCTGTGCTGCGGAAGGAGACAGGTGTGGGGGCTCTGGCCACCCTGCTTCTCTAACATCGGCTCAGCAGGAGCCACCGTGGGCACTTCCAGGCAGGGCTGCTCAGAGAGTCTCTCCTGCATGGCGCAGGTGGCACTGTGCCTGGGGCTATTAAGCTGGAAATGCAAACCACTTTTTGTGGTTCAAATTATCTTGAGAAAAGAGTTTCCTGGAAGTTTTAAGTCCTGTTTCTCATATCACCTCCATCTAAATTGATGATTTCTGTGACCTTCTCGTCTAATTACACCAGTATTTTGTACCTATTTTTATTAAATGGTTCCATTACACAAGCCATTATGAGATGGTTCTTTCTCTCCTGCTCACCTAATGAGCCCGTTCTGCGATCCCTTCCCACATTCACCCCAGAAAAGATGTTCTTAAGAATGCCATGCTTTCTAAGATTGATAAAACATCTTCATGAAAAATTGCACCAACAATCACATGAGCTAATCAGACACCCAGGTTCTACCAACATAGCATCACCCCTCCCTGAGTGGTACAAAGGCTGAGGCTTTGGACTCGGGGTGAGCAGAGAGCCCCACAGGCAGAGGTGGGGTGTGGAGAGTTACAGAGGAGGGATTAACAACATGGAAAAAAGTAGTGGGGATTAGGCAGAGGATAAGAGACTAGAAAATGCTCCTGCATGCTGCCTGTAAGTAAAAGATGTCACAGTGGTTGTCACTGTGGGCAGCTACATCAGACCGCATGTCACTTTGACTCTCAGAAGACTTGTAGATTAAAACAGGGATCTCTTAGTGGGATATGACGATCTCATTGGGTCTCAGTGACAGGTAGGAATACAGTCAACAACCAGACATCGGGGACTCAGATTTGCATATTAACATTCTACAGGCTCTCACTGGCACCCATGCCTCTCTCTCTGTCACTATGACTACATCCCACACCTCTATTTTCATTTGCCTCCCTCCTGTCCGATACTTGCTCGTCCCCTAACCAACATGAAGCATTGGCTGTATTTGTGACAGTCATTTAGAAGTTACAAAAGTCAATACTAGAGCAGCATACAATGGTTCCGCGGCAGCAGCCATTACTAAGCACCAGGCAGGGGTCCACCTAGAAAAATCAATCCGCCACAGTACCTAGCACCCTAAAGGAAGGCCGCTGTTAACTAAGATGCTGCGGCAGAGGCAACAGGCCAGTGATAGTGTGCATAAACTATGTTAATTGCAGTTGCATCACTAATCTCATTAGCATTTGTATTCTCATTAGATTTTAATTACCACAGTGAGGCCACCAAAGACTAATATCTAGATCTGACAGTGCCAATTCCCTGGATGTGTTTTGTGGTTGCTGAGTGATCATTGCTCAATCTTTTATTGCTTTTGACAAATAGAAGCCACTGTAGGTTCCCAGATCCTGACGGCACCAGTCACAGATAGTGTGCAAAGGCCAAAGCCAAAATGCTCCCCAAGCTGCAGGAGACAACCGAAAGTTCCAGACCGGATGGAAACGTGGGCAAACAGGATGGAGACACGCCGAGTTCCACCTTGGCTCTCTGAAGAAGCTCTTTGCTCTTATATGATGTGGCTTTTGTGTAGAGTGGCATTTCCCAGGCCTTCCCCTGCTAATGTGTGATATTTGGAAAAAGATCAGTGGGCAGTTAGGTATGGGAGACACTAAGTACAAACATGTCCTGCCGCAGACCTTCTCGGGGCACTCAGTATGTTGCCATAAATTTGACTCTCTGAGAGGGATAGAATTTACGCACTGTCCTAAAATGTACTTGCCCGTCTAATCCTTCTTTGCTCATTGCAAGTCTTAATTCTTATTCCCAAGAATGTACTTTTGGATAAGTTGAGTGAGGACAACCTACTCCCAGGGAGACGAGTGACATTCCATAATTGTCAACACCAAGGAATGTGTTAGAAAATTCTGTTCCATGGCAGACTCACTGTCACAAGACCTTTCTATAGAGATCCAGATTAACAGCACCCCCCCCCACCTCCCCAGGACACAGTGTAGGAGGAATCAACAAAGTCCCCAAGGTTTCACACAATATGACTGCCTCTCCCTCCATCTCCCATCTCCATGCAGTTATGTCGCTCAAATAAAGTTTCCATAAAACAGAGAGAGAGAGAGAGAGAGGGGGGGGGGAGAAGGGAGGGAGGGAGGGAGGGAGGGAGAGATGAAACAAAACCAGGGGAGCATGCACAGATGTCTGAGAGCTGCCCAAGAGGCTTGGGGCCAACTGTGACAGATGTGGAGCAGACTGAGAGAAGACCTGCCCTCCTTAATACCCCTGGGGGCTAGAGAAAGAGTGGGAGGTGTCACCCCCAAACCACCCGTCAACAGGGAAGGGTATAGAGTCCATTTGCCGGCTGTGACTCTGGGCTCATGACTCGAGGTCACCTAGAACTCTCTCCCAAATGGCAATTCCACCTGGGCTTCGTCACTGGGTGGCTCCTGCGGCTTTACTCAGCTCTCTCGCTGCTCACTAGCCAGCCATGTCTAGTCTCAGAAGTGTTCTGGCCTCTCTCTCATCTCTATGTGTCCTTGGTACAAGTCACTGGAAACTGCATCAGGTGTCCGGGGACTCGGCTCCACATTTATACAAATGCCAGCTGGAACTTTTGCCTTCATTTTTACTAAGGAGAATTGTCACATGGTTCATAGTGGCAGTCCTGTGTCCTTACTGATGCCAGACCAAACTGCTCTCTGGGACATGCCTGCATAAATGGATGGCGGGGCACACACTCAAGCTCTAGGATGGCCTCAAGAGTCTGTGATGGTTTGGCACCGCCATCAACTAGATAGGATTTAGAATCACTGTGGAAACACATATTTTAGTGTATACATGAGAAGGTTTCCAGGGAAGTCTACCCTGAACGTGGGCAGCATCATTTACGGGCTGTGGTCCCCGGGCTGAATAAAAAGGAGAAAGTGAGCTGAACACAGTATTCTCATCTCTCTGCTTCACGATGACTGAAGTCACATGACCAGCTGCTTCATGTCCCTGTGGCCAAGACTTTCCCACCATCACAGACTGCAGCCTCAAACTGTGAGCCAGAATAAGTCCTTTCTAACCAAAGTTGGTTTTGGTGGGTATCTTGGTTACAGCAATGAACAAAACAATTAATATAAGACACGAACAGACTCTATATGTCTGAACACGTAGGTAACACGCTTGTGAAATCCCAGCTTGGCCTCTCAGCACAAGCGAAATCAGAAAGGCAATGCCTTCCCTCTCCACTGGGGGCAGGCCAAAGCTCCCTTGAGCCCTCCCCGCCCTCACACAGACATGCAGAGGGGACATGTAAAGAGCAGGGTGCGAGCAACACAGCCCGGAAAGCAGTGTGAGGAGATGAAGTGTTATAAAGGAAGTGGTAGCTGTTGCAGGATCTTTAGAAGAAATTTAGTGATCATTAAAATTAGACGTTGAAGGTGGTTCACGGTCCATTCCTAGATGAGGCCGTCACCTGCAGTGAATACTGGCAGAAAAAATTTAAAAAAAAAAAGACTGATCCTTTATTCTGGAGTAAGGTGCTGTTTGTGAAAAAAGTGTCTGGGAAGGGAACTTCATTAGGGTGTCGATGTGATAACAGTATTCATTGACAGCTGGACTTCCCCTCACTGCATTGGAGCAGTCCACTGTGGAGCAGGGGAAAGGAGCCCACGCTGGTGTGTGCCAGGCACTATTATCACTAGTCTGCACAAACAAGCGCGGAGATGGCAAGTCAAATGCTTGGAAGTTTGGCAGCGATGTGTCTTAGCCATGAGATCAAAGTTCAAGGGTGCTTTTGTTTTGTTTTGTTTTAATCATTAATTGTTAATGGCCTTCTTTTTCATTTGGTTTGGTTTGGTTTGGGAGGGGTTTTTGTTTTTTGGGTTTTTTTTTTCTTTGTTGTTTTGCTTTTAGAAACAAAGTCTAAGGTAGTTCAAGCTGGCACAAAAACATCATATATAGCCAAAGGTAACCCTAACTCCTAATTTCCTTCCATCTTCCAAGTGCTGGCATTACAGGCACACTACCACACCAGGCTTATACTTGGATTTTATTTTATTTTATCTAATTAGTTTTTGAGAGACAGGGTTATACAGAACAATCTGGCTTTGTATGGTGCAGCTGAGGATGACCTTGAACTTGTGACCTCTGAGTTGTATCTCTTCCTCCTGAGTTGTAGGATTATAAGCATGGGCTTCCATGCCCAGTTTGTGCTGTGCTAAGAACTGAACCCAAGGCCTCTACATGGTAGGCAGGTATAGCATGAATCTTAAAATGTCTTATTAATAAAATCAAACCTGAGGCCAGTTATTGGGGTGGATGCTGGAAGATCAGAGACACAGAACAAGCCACAGCTACCTCACCTCGCCAGTTCCTCAGCTGGTCTTGTTTCCTCAGACTGCAAGCTTCTGTGTCCTCATCCAGAATGGATCTCAGCTGAACTGTGCTGCTCAAAACCCTAAAAGCTTAACCAGCCAAAAGCTTCTAATTTCTGGTCTTCTCGCCTTATATATATCTCTTTCTTTCTGCCATCACTCCCTGGGATTAAAGGCGTGTGTCTCCATGCTGGCTGTATCCTTGAACACACAGAGATCCTCGTAGCTCTGCCTCCCAAGTGCTGGGATTAAAGGCTCATGCACCACCACCGCCCAGCTTCTGCTAGGCTTGCTCTGACCCATTTTCTAGCCACCATTTTTGGCTCTATATCTAATGGCTATCTGTTCTCTGACCCCAGATAAATTTATTAGGGTGCACAATATTTTGGGGAACACAATACTATCACAGGAAGGCACTGAGCTACATTTTTAATCCCTGTCATTGTATTTTAAGGAAGCTTCAATTCCCAATAGTTTTGAATTTCATAAATAGCCCTCGTCTATAGATAGCAATGATTTAATGACCAACTGAATGATCTAAAGGGCCCATGTGCAAACACACACACACACACACACACACACACAGACACACACACACTGAACATAAGAAAACTCTAGGAACATAGGCACCCTGTATAGACTAGTACCTGTAATAAGATAAAAATTTACCCTGTCTCATCTTGCTGTTGTAGACTACAGTGGCCAGCAGGTTCATTTGCAACAGGCTCATAGTTTGATGGCAACACAAGAGTGACAACGTGGTTGTTCTGTAAGAAAACCACTTGTATCTGCATATGTGTGTCTCTCCATCACATCTCAACTCATTTAGCCTGCAGCTCTAACGCCGCCCCTCAGTGTCAGCTGGCACCTCTGGAAAAAGCCTTTCGTTGGAGCCTGAAGGCATCTGGACTCACTTCTCGGCAAGCACTGGAAAGCTTTATGTTCTCCCTGGAGAACAGTGCCCTGCTTAACTCTCTAAACATATTGTTATTTATTATTTTATTGAGCAATAAACTGAAGTGTGATTGGGTCACCCGTGACTGAGATACTGTTAAGCCCGTGGTGAATGACTGGCTGGCCTGAGACCGATTCCGAGATTGCAGGAGACAAATGAGCTGGAGCTACAATGTCTCACACCAACTCCAACCAATTAACGTCAACACAACCTGGGAAATTTATGGACTCCTCGCCTCTGAAAACATGTGGACCTAAGCCTTCCTGTACCTGCAGGGCAGAGCCTTTAGAGGAGAGCCAGAGCTTGTTAATGTGGAGTTCAGCAGTGTAAACAAGGGGACAGAGCCCAGTCCAGAGACCTGCAGAGTTAGCCCAGGAAGAGGGGACTGTAGAGAGAGAGATGCCAGCCCTGAGACAGCTTCACTAGGTGTATATATGCAGGTGGCACTTTAGAACTAATGTCATGAGGAAGAATGGAAACAATGTATCTGACTTATATTCTGTTTATGAAACAACTATGTTTTATTAAGAGGTTTGAGATTTTTTATTTCAGGTTCACAAAGGACTTCTCCCTTTTTAATTTTCTCTGGTTTTGTTTGAGTGATAACGATCTGTGTTTGTTCAAGGTCACTTCTTTCAGGTGCCCCAGACTCATAACTAGCAAATCCAAGAGTGGCTGCAGAACCAAACCTCCCCTAAAATCATCTGAACCCACCCAAAGGTAAACATTCTTCAGTGGCAAGCCAAGCGTTGCCCATGTGGGCAGGGCATGGGTGGCCTCTGAGATAACTCATGCCACAGAGCCTGGCAATGCTCCCTTCTTCTAAGTAG
Source organism: Onychomys torridus (assembly GCF_903995425.1). Lineage (NCBI taxonomy): Eukaryota > Metazoa > Chordata > Mammalia > Rodentia > Cricetidae > Onychomys > Onychomys torridus. The sequence goes on from NC_050454.1 coordinate 70,450,986, forward strand.
AGAAGATGGGGGTAGAAGGGCCATATCACAAAGGGCTTTGTGGGCACAGACTTATTCCCAGGCGACAGCAGGAGAAGCAGGAGTTGGTAGAGTAAGACCCAAAACATGAAAGAACAGGGGTGCGGGTGAACCAAACAATTCAAAAGGCACAATCGGGAATTTTGAAAACAGAACACTCTAGTCAGCACACGGGGGAAACAGGGATGGCAAGCTGGCAGGGCTCCTGGGAGAAGTTCAGGTATACAGTGAAGACCTGGGCACGAATATCTATTAGCCGCTCAGAGCCATCCTCATGTTCTCCCAGACTTCTGGGCCTTTCTTTTGCTGCATTTTCCTTTGTTAATTTAGATGTTACCAAATGAAGAAAGAAAATGTAGAGACTCACGACTGATTTTTTCCCCCTGGACCATTTACTCACAGCCGCCCTTGGCACCTGAATCCATAATTATTATCAGCTAAGCCGAGACTCGCTGCCTAGCTGCTTACCAATGTATGCAGGCTCCATGGCATCGATCCCAGCAGAAACACGTCAGCTCTTTGGGGAGGGCCTCCTTCTTGAAGAAGGAACTCTGTCTAGGCTGAGGACCATCATCTGGAAGAATCCCATGGGTGCTAGGAGGGTAGAGGTGGGGACATCAGGAGGGCAGACGTGGGGGCATTCTTGCACATTTGATGTGTCACAGACTGGCGTCCCTAAGGGGTACTCTCAGATGTAGGAAAGTGACATCTCAAGTCCTTTTCTCTTTTTTGCTTCTTGCCCACTAGCAATCACTTGGATCCTAGAAACCTGAAAAAGGAGAATAGAGATCAGATTGTCTACCACCCAGTGTCACCAACCACCAACACAGCAGAGCTGGGTTCAGCAGCCATGTAGGGAACAAGGTGTGTGCCCATCCAAAAAGAGGCACACCCCTGAGGACCAGACAATTGTCAGGGCACACTGTGTAAGAAAAGGAACAAAGGGCAAGGTGGAGGGACACAGTGGCACATGACCAAAAGCTGCCAGCACAAAACAGGTCAGATCAGTGCAGCACAGTGATTCTTCTCTTGCACGATTTGTTTCTCCTTGGATCGGCTTTGGCAATTGTCCCCAAGACAAGAGGGAGCCTCTCCAAGGCCACTCTGCAAATTCATGAGGCTGGGGAGCCACACAAGCTGGGCATATGCATGATTATTACAGGAAGAGGGAAACATCTGAACTCTTTACCATCTCTCCATTGGAAGGGGCGACTGGCGAGGTATGGGACGGGAGAGACAAATGGGGTGGGGAAATTTTCTAATCTTCATAAAATCTGTTGCCATTTCCAGTAAGTAAAGAAATGAGTGATTGTGTGTCTGGTCCTGATTTCATATCATCAACTGGAGTGAGAAAGATGTGAGAGAAAATAATTAGGAGACCATATTATGTCTTTCGCAGGCTGTGCCTTAATATAGACCCTTGTTAGCAATAAGCTGGTTCTTCATAAGCGGTATTTTCTCAGCAAGCAACAGTGAACTAGACAGGCCCTCTTAGTGCCCGGCAGAGCTCTCATGCTTGAAGAAGGACTTAAAGAGACAGGCTGGCTTGGTGGCTATTCTGCACACATTTTAGCAGGGAGGAAACAGGTGGAGGAGGCAAAAGGAGCAGGTTCTCTGTCCGAGTTCCTGTCTTCCCACCATAACCCTACAAGAATAGAAAGACCAAAAGCCCATATGCCTAAAACAGGGCAGAGTATATGTGATGAAAGTTAAGTTAATTTGCATCTGTATGTGTGCGCGCACACACTCGAGTGCACATGTGTGCATGTAGAGGGCAGAAGACAACCTTGGGCATCTGTCATTCCTAAGGTGCTGTCCATCAAGGAGGCTAGGGTGCTGGCCAGAGAGCCCCAGGATCGTCCTGTCTCCCTACTGCTGGACTACAGGCCTGTGTATGTGGGTTCCAGGGAACGCCATTTAGAGCCGTGAGCTTGCAAGAAAAGCGCTTTACCCTCTAAACCATCTTCCCAACCCGATTCACATTTTATTTTTCCTAAATGATTTTATTTTCTAATCCAAGGTGTTACCGGTTTTGTAAACAGATAGAGTCTTTAAGACAGACAAATGAATCATGTAGGTGTAGAAGGTGTAGTTCTTTATTAAGTGACTTCAACGATCAAAGTAAGTTTCTTCAGAGATCTGCTGACTGGTGGTCACTGAGCTGGAGACGGCTGTTCTCTCCTGTCTCAATCATCAGTTTCAGGTGCAGGTCTGAGACTGCGTTTGCCATTAACCGAAGCTTGTTAGCTGCTAACTGGACAGTCATCTCTTTCCTTCTCCTTTCTCATGTTGCTCTTTCCCTGGGAAAACCTGGATGGCATTTTTAAGATCGCTCTCAGAATGCCTGCTGTGCTGCCTGGCATCATCATTATATCTTCACCAGAAATCCTGTGGCCACACATGATGTTTCCTGTGCTTAGATTGATAGGCATCAACATGGTGAAATTTAATGGCTTTAGGTCCATATTTTGCAATTGATGGAAGTGATTAGTTTAGAAATTGTCCTGTAATATGATCATCTGGATGAAAAGCCAACATCTGAAATTCTGTAGTCCTTTGAGACACACAAGGAAATCTTCATCTGTAAATGTACACATGTGTGGTCTCTGTAAATTGTCATCCAAATTGTCACATGGTACATCAGTCACTTTACCGAGGTCTCTCAATAGCATTTTAAAAAGCAAAACGATATGCACATCTCCACACCTTACCCGACTTCCTGTTTCCTTGCTCTTGAGAAGAAAACATAGTCTTGTGAAGCAGGATTGCTACCCCAGACTCCTTTAGACAAGCCTTGAGAAGAAAGTGTTGGCCATCTTGGCCTTCACTATGATTGGCTGTATATGATCATTATCCAAATTAGTAAGTAAATTTATTGCTTAATGTAGTTCACACATTCAAAGATGACTCTGATATCTAATAATATATAAGATTCATTTCTTCCTGGGGAGACAGTGTTCTCTCTCTCTCTCTTTCTGTTTCAGCCCATTCCCCACTCTTCTGTTATAGCATGACGTTTAATTCAAAGAAAATTGAAGCATGTGTTAATGGCTGCAAGTTCCCCCCTTGAGTGTGTCACAAACTCAGGGTTAACCATCACTGATTTGATGTGCAGGTCATATATTTTGTTTCCTAATTGGACTTCCCTATCTTTCAGAAAAATGACCCACATTTGAAGATTAAATGGCAAAAGTCATGTGTAAGTACTGTATATGTATCTACTATCCACATAACTTTGGATATGGATGCTCTAATTCAGACTACTTGCCTTGGAGAACAGAAATGAGGTTCCAGCACATCTAATTCATAAGACAGGTGAAATATAATTTTGAGTTAAGTGATATTAAATTAAGAGCAATATTCCTTGATTAATTACAGAAAAAAACTATCAACAGCCTCTCTGTCTGCTGTGCCATAAAAGGCAGACACGGGATGGAATTCAGAAAAGCAAACTTACTAAGCTTTTTATTCTGTACGGGCTGCAAAGCTGTGGTCGACCTCAGTTCATCTTGAATGACAACAGGAACATGGACGTCTAACATCTGCTTTTCTTTTTTTTTTTTTAAAGCACACTTAGTCATCATGAACCGGCTTCAAGGATTCAAAGTCACTCCTCAACTGCTATTCAAAGACAGCTTTCACAGCAACTATACCAAGCTTCTGATCTTCACTCAGATCTTTTTTTCAAACGAATACAGAATAGACCTAACAGTGAGACTTGCTTTTTCTCCACCCATTCCTCTGGCCCTTCACACCTTTCAAGGGCTGCCTGTCACACATCAGGCATCCTGAAATAGCTTGGTCACTAATGAAGGCCACCTTGCCATGCCTACAGTGGCAGAAAAGCAGGTGTTGAAGCAAGTAGGTGCTGGCTCTGTTCTTGCAACCTGACTTTTACAGAGCTTAGGCCACACTCATGCAGGGATGTATTGGTAGGGCTGGGATAGGGACAATTTTCTAGGGCTGCAAATAGACTAGGAAATTAGGGCCCTAAAGAAGGCAGCTCAGAGGAGAGCTAAGCTCACCACCACTCAACTAAGTGGGAAAATGGTAGAACTTTCCAGAGAGAATCCAGGAATCTAAAACACTGTAAGAGTGACTGCAGTTCATACAGAGAGCAATGTATAATGAAGAGTGGCCGCTGAGTGAGCCAACCAGATGTGGCCAATAGGCTCTGTACTTGGCCCTCCCCACCCAAAGTGCAAGTTCAAGTTGTAGAATCCAAGGGAAACATCTCAGGAACAGCTGAAGGGTCAGTGAGGTGTGCTGTGCTTCCCAACACTCATGCACCTCAGACAGGAGAGTCCAGAGTTCAAGGCTTACCCTGGGTTACATAGGGAAACCTGTCTCAAAAAATAAAATTAAATAAATAAAAATCAGTGCCAGACATGTGCTCCTGAAGCAACTTAAAACCTCAGAAGCTGTTGGAGCTCCTACTGATTAGAATTATAATTGTATAACTTTTTCTATTAAAATTTCCAAGATGGAGAAATTTGGAGGGAGGACTGGAAATCCAATTTGGAAATAACTAAGTTACCAGCTACCTCAGTGGTAGTGAATCCCTGCTTTTGTGAAGTACTGACATACGCTCACTTATCTGAAGAAGGGATTTGAACTTCCTGCCCTTAAAATGTGTTTTGGCAATATTTAAATTAAAGATACACATCAACAGGAGAGAACTGACACTGTAAGGCACTTACAACAGAGAGGAAGACAAAAGGCATGTTATATCATAGAAATTAGAAAATAGGAAGGGGTAGGGTAGTCTCTTGTGTTAACCTAAATTATGACAGTTTCAAATAGCCTGAGCAAGTGAGACTATTCATGACGCCAGTCCCCTCTGCCTCCAGACTCTTCAGCAGCCCTCTTCCTTTGGAACGCACTCTGGAACCTTCTAAATGAACTCCTAGGCCTGACATTGGAACTATCTTTGTTGTTTGGTTGTGTAGTACTTCATCTTGGAACTCCCAGACTGAAACTCAGTTAATTCCTCCCGTGTCTTTCTCTAGTGTGTTATTCTGGTTTATTTCTGCTCTCTTAGTTTACAGGCAAATTCCACTGTGTTTTACTTTTTCCAGTAGTGGATGTCCACACTGCAAGACCAGCTAAGTTCTGCAATTAAAACAATTTCCGTGTCTGACTTACCTATGGAAATAAGTCCTTTTCTGGTCATGTTAGTTTCCATCCTAGCTTCTTGCCAGGCAAGGCTGCTCAGCAGTTCCCAAGCCTGGGAACTGGGTGGTGAGTTTCTTTATTTATTCAAAATATTTGTTTCATTTTCTCTTTGTTTGTTTAAATCTCATTCAAATCACTAACAACTTCTTCAGTGTTTATTATACATTTAAATGAAGAAGAGAATGAGAAAGTATGTCCTTGACATAAGATATATGATAAGGAGTATACTGGACTTAAAGTTCACATTTTATACCATTTTTTTGTTTCATGAAATTTCAAAATTACTGTAACAAACTGACGAAGAATGGCATTGACATAGATTTACATGATCAAATGCAAACTCAAATCTGTGATCCCACTAGCAAAAGAGATTTGTGTGCACCAGGACTTTTTAAGGTACCACAGAGGTTGTCTGCTGGTCCACATCCATAGACGCAAACCTTGTTCCTAACATTCACCAATCAGCCTCACACCGAGGTCAAATTCAATGTCTGACCCAAGAAGTCATTTATTTTCCCCTCAATCACTTCACCTTGACTTTTCTCATAAACAAGTGGATGTCTTCCAGTTGCTGAGGCTGGAGTCATAGAGAGTCTTGTCCACTTCCTTTCTGAAGTGTCAGCAACAGCAGCAACAAAAACTCTTCAAGCCCAACATCCTCAAAGACCAGAAAAGGAAAATTTACAAAGAACACTAGAAGGGGGCAGGGGTAGTGGTGGTGGTGGTGGCTTCACATTCCACAAAGCAACATTTCCGGCCCAATGGAAATACTCATGCGGCCAGTTTAGTGTAATGAGCTGTGTTTATTATATCAGTATGTTCATATATATATATATATATATATATATATATATATATATATATATATTACATAAAATCAGAATATAGATAAAAAAACAAAGCAATAACATCATGTATGACTTACAATAAAACCTTCATGAAGCTCTCTGAGCTATTTAAAACTGCAGCAGACTCTAAGGGAAATTGCTTGCCTCTATTTACTCTTTGAATTAAGTGTTAAAGGAAAACAGAATAATGATATATAAAACCAGGGTTTCCTGTAACAACAGTAATTATGAAAACTAACCTCTACACCCGGCTTTACAGTTTGCAAAGTGCTGCCTCATACATTACCTCATTCAATGGAGTGGGAATGTTTAATGAGCCCAGTTCTGAGACACATTTTATCCATGGTATATATGATTTTGTATTTATAAGCACCTTTTGCAAAAGGTTCCTTCAGCAACATTCTGTGCTGAGTATGGATGGAAGGCGGGTCCAACAATGATGGAAACCCAGTGTCTAGCCCGTAAATCACCCACACATCAAATAAAATCTGTCAAACACTTCATAATGCTTGGGGCATGTCATCAGACTCAAGCAGGACCCTGCTGTGTCACCTAGGGACGATGAAGAGGTCCGAGGTGTGAGAGCATGCTGTTAGAAGTTTCATTAAAGCCATATTTACTAGTTCAAAACGAATTTACATTGATCTTTTAAACTATCGTCAACCACAAATGCATTAAACCTAAACAGTCTTCATTTACTGAAAAATAAATGTGTCAGCAAAAGGCAGGGGGGTTGTCCAACATTGTTCCGGCATTTAACTCACAGCGGCTCAGTGTTAAGCTTTTTATTGCTTGTTGTGCTGAAGCACGCTCATTTAATTGCGAATATATTTCCTTCCTCCATCATTATCAAAATTGTTATCTTAAGGAAATATTGTTTTTTAAATAATCTGCCGCAAAACCAGAGAGGTCCGTGGGCTTACTCAGAATAATTGTTTCCTGCAGCAGATGAGGCGGTAATTAAACAGAGCCGGCTTCAGTAATATTGGAGGAAGATGAGAAAGGATGGAATTGGGTTGTACTGAGCGGCGTTTCAAGGAGCAGGGGCAGTTTTCGTATGTGTGATTGAATCAATACCTCCTTGTTTGTATTTTTAAAGATTTTTGTTAACTTCTCCAGGGCCTGATACAGTAAACAAAAAAGTCATTTGCGATGTATTTTAAAATTTGGGGAGCATAAATCATCTCTGATGTGATGCTAGTTGTTCTGAACTTGAAATGGAGATGAGCGTTCTATGTTTGGCTTTGATTTCAGCCTTCCCTCATGTTAACTTGGGAAAAAGAAATCCTTGTGATCAAGCTTGAAATCAAAGCATGCCAGCAGTACAATTGGCGTTTCTCAGTAGCCAAATGCAACAGACATCTCCAGCTCGGTGTGTGAGAATTTATCGATGGCATTCTTAGTTCTTCATTAGCAAAACCCACAGTGAACTGCTCTCATCGGGGCATCCATTAAACCAGACTAATTTTTTAAAAGGTTCATGGGGAAGTAGATTTTTCAGCTCAAGTATGTTGAAATTCAAGAAACAGAAGGAAAAAAAAAAAAACCCTCTTCTTTACTGAGGGTGTGACTGTGGAAAACACTTTGGGCAGTATTCCTTATTGCCAGAGTTATTTATGTTTACAAGGACAAGGGAGAAAGAAAACCACAATTTCTAGAGAGTAAACCACCAGAAGCCAAGAAGGGTTGTAACCAGGAGAACCCAAATTTTCACCACTAACGTTCCATTAAAACAGAAATCCCAGGAACCGATTAGTTATTGGTCTAAGAGAAAAAGAAGTGAGGTTTCCACACCCATGTTATGACAAAAGAACATGCCTCAGTGTGTTTCAGAAATGAAACTATAGTTGGGGACCACATATGGGTGCACCCCTGCAGTGGCAGGTCAACGATGGCCTGCCACTCCAGCACAGCCGAGAAGGGAGAAACAGCAGATGACAGGTGAGAGATGAGATACCAGAACACAGCCTACCTCCATCCTGCCTGGCCTCTCGGGGAACCAACCTATCTGCCATCACTGAAGGTCAGGGTCATCACCAAGGGACAAGCATTCTGAGGACATGGGTGGGTCCACCCCAAACTTCAACATCTCACCTAAAACCCAGAGCCTGGGGCTGCTGAGGGGTAATGAACTTATCTAAGTTTCCTATGCCTCACTCAAAGAGCTGACTAGGCCGGAAGCTCCTGCAGCACAATGAGAATGGCCAGCAAGCCATTAAGTGGACACGGGCTGGGATGTCAGGGGAAGGGGTAGCCATGATCAGAAGTTGGCCGCAACCGTGAAACACTGCAATCAAAAAATGATGGTGTTACCTTGACAAAACAGAGACATCCTTCCCGACCTTTGCGCATGAATCTTTCTTCTGGCCACAACCCTTTCTCCGCTGTCACCCTCTGCCTCTCACAGGTCCCCCATCACTATAAATATTGCAAATCCTTGAGCACTGTGTGCCCTTGTGCCAGCCTCTGCACTCATCTGTCTTCCTTTGCTCACCTCCCACACCTCCCACCACTTTCTTTTTGACCAAACGCTACCTGTGGTTTTCTCGTACTTTCCACCATCCATTTAGGTACTCCAAAGTGTTGGATGGTTGTCTTAAATGCCTTCTTGAAATCAAGACCAGATTCCTCTGTGAGGTCAAAGCTCAGCTTTCTTCTTGACCACAGTGACCCTCTCTCCAGCAATCTTCTGCCCTCCATAAAAGCAAAGCAGAGTGTGCTGGAGCCTGCTACATAGACTAACCCTTTGCTGCTCTGTACAGATGTGTGCTCAGCTAGGACTTACCTCCCCCAGTCTAGTCTCCTTTATGTTTTGTAACATACCAGGCAGGCACATTTCTTAAATATGTATTCCCCTCCCCACAGCCCAAACAACAGACAATGTTGGTCCTCTGTCTCCATCACAGATTCAGCCAACCAAAGGTCAAAAATACTCAGGGGAAAAATGCATGTGAATGCAAGAAATTATTTATTGTCTTTGTGCCTAAAGCAATATAGGACAACTGTTTATGCAATGCCAACATTGTATTAGGTGGTGTTATAATTATTCTGGAGATAGTTTGACATAATAGGAGGTGATGTGTATAGGTTATTTGCAAATATGACACTATTTTATGAGAGGCATGAACATTCTACACTTATCAGATATCATATGAACTTTGCAGGTATTTGCAATTCCAGCACCATTGCTCTTGAGTACATAACCCATGTGACCATGCATGGATTTGAGTGTTGAATTCCTAGTTCATGAACTTTTCCAAAGACCAAGAAACTTTTTAACAAATAATAATATAGTTTTATATATAAGGGGGTTTACTCTTGCTCAATATACTTGTATAGACTTTCTTTATAGTCTCATTCCAACCACATCCCAGTACAGTAGCCATAGCTACTTGCTTTTACACACAGTGAACCAAGGTGGGCCTGAGAGAACCACTGAGCATCCCTCTAGGGTACTGAATGCTAACCTCACTTGCCATTCATGAGGAGAGGCCAGGTCTCATGGACCACCTGAACTCTGGGTCCACCAACAGGGCCCTCATCCTGAAGATAATGAAGTGTGATTAAGCACAAAAAACCACAAGCAACAGAACCCTCAAATATTTATAGGCCTCATATATGCATGTGTTTATGTCTTAGTCAATTTGTTCAATTGGCAGTCGTTCAGGTTTTATGAGTCCAGGATGCTTCGGCAGAGAGACGTTTTATTCACATCTAGAATATAGATATAGTTTCCAGCCTCAGATATGATGAGCACTAACAGTTTCAGGACCACTTATGCCAGAGGATAGAACAGATTTCACCAGAGCAAAACTAAAATAACAAGACAATCAAGATGATACATAATTGAAGCACCATTTCAGGAACGTATATAAGGAATTAGGCAAGTAAGAAATGAGAGGGTAGGTGGATAAGGGAAGAGAATATGTTCAGCTGACAGAAGAGGCATGCTTGAAAAGGTCCTTATGAGACACAGCAACACATACAATGAATAGACACAATGTACATTCAAAACATAGAAGAGCAAACCACCCACTAGCAAGTCAAGGCTGTTTTTACACATAAATCATTCCAGCCTTTGGAGCACCGTGTGCTTCTTTTAATGTCTTATGTCACCTCCATGGATGGATTCAGTGGGAAGTCATGTTCTTTGATAAAACAAGGTCAATACTATCATTTTCTACTGTGCTGTCATTTTCACAGGTCCACGTTGAAATGAAATCAATTGTGAGAACAAATAGCCCCGCTTTATCACTGATGAATGGGTTTTGCATGTTTTCCATATTCCTGCCACTTAAGATGGAAGAAATAGAGCATATGAGGGACAGAGAAGGCTCAAATAGTCCGGGCTAATGGTGGGAAGACTTAAGTATTGCCCTATACAGCTAATATAAACCAAAGTGGTTTTATTACCACTGTTTTGTGATTTACGACCCACATTATGACTTTATTTTGAAATGGTTGCATGAAATATTAATGTGTGGCGAGAGAACACGTAACAAGGATCGTCTTTTATCAGATGTAAGGCTGCCTGATTTCTTCCTCATAATACATGAGCTCTCTCAGCTTATGGTAATTGGCCCCTCACAGTCCAGCTTCTCAAGGTGAGACGGGCCTACTTTTGTGTTCCGTTAATTTTTAAAGGGATGGAGAAGTTTATAACAGATGTGAATAATTTATAGCAACTGTTCTCAGCATTGATTAGTGTTCTTTTGAAATATAATGTCTTTTGGATATGGATCGTCTCTCTGATGAAAAGTCAGGAAACCTGTTACTGCAGTACTTAATGGGCAAGTCAACTTTAATTTCAATCATATATAATATGGACGATAAATACTTATGTTTTCCCCTCTTTGGAACTTGCCAGGCATTAACACTAAACATTAGCTTATCTGAGGAGAAGTTAACAGTGGGGCAGAATCACTCTCCCTTGGAACTGATTACTCTGCCTTTTCCAAACTTTGCAGTCATGGTTTCTGGAGTCTTGATTTGAACTACATAGTAGGACATTCCACAACCCACCTTGAAAAGCCCCAAATTTTTGTTGGGGGTGAAGAACAGATTCCATCACAACCTAATTACTTAGTTCCTCATTTCATATCAATGTAATCAACTACTTTTAGCTCAGGAAACATTGTCTCTTTGAATCATAATAAGAGATAATATTTGATTTCTACTATATCTGAATCACTAATCATTATCCCACTGTTACATATTTTAGCTATCAATTGATTTAAAACACATGCTTACAGTTCACATCGTACTTTCCACGCATGCAATGTACAGCATCCAAGTGCTACATAGTCATTTATTTTCTTTCAATAAAATAAATACTATTCTATTGCCTACTATACATGGGGATATTAACATTTTTTTCAGGGCAAGGTTTTTCTGTGAAGCTATGGCTTTCCTGGACCTCACTCTGTAGACCAGGCTGGCCTCGAACTCACAGGAATCCTCCTGGCTCTGCCTCCTGAGTGCTGGGATTAAAGGCGTGCACCACCACTGCCTGTCTTATTGCCTACCACACAAAGAGAAAATGGTAAGCTACTCACTCTGAGGAAACTCTAGTGGCTGCAGAGTTGAACTTAAGAACTAAGTTAGTATGAGCAGAAGAGATTGCTCGGTTGGCAAATTATTTGCCTTGTAAGCATAAGGATCCAGAACTCATTTAGCCTGGTGTGCATGTAATTACATGCAGGTATGCATGTAATCTCAGTGCCAGGGAGGCAGAGACAAGTAGATCTGAACGATTATTTCTATTTTAGTTTGCTGAGATACATTGGCTTACAAAGTCCTGGGTATAAATCCAGAAAAATTAGGACTGAATGGATGACTCAGCAGTGAAGAGTACACCCTACTCTTACAGAGGACCTGAACTGGGCTCACAACATCCTATCAGGCAACTCACAGCCATCTTGAACTCCAGATTCTTGGGCATGACACCCTCTGCTGGCCTCTGTGTGAACCTCTGTGTGAACCATGTGCACATACACATAAATAAATAATATTTTAATAAAGGTTTTAAAACAGAAAACTATAAACATCTGATCATTTGTATAAAATATAACTTTATAAAGGACCAGTGTTGAGAATTAACATGTCCTTGAAGAGCTATGGCTATTCAAATGGTAAATGGAGGCCTCTGTTGCTTGTTATGGCTCCATGCAGCAAGGATTTTCCCAGAGTCCTTTGGGGGTAGTGTTAAAATGTAGAGCAAAGAACCCTTGATCATAGAGAACTTGGCTCTTTACCAACAGCTCAGGATCCATTCCACCTACCCAGCTCTACCGCCCTGCAAACAGTGCCAAGAACTGGTGCCATGAGAAGAAGATGTTTATAAATAACTATTAATGTATGCTCTATAATGGAAACTCTTAAAAGCCAAGGTGGACTGCTTCATATGGACTAACACATCAATTAGGGAGAAAGCTCTTTTTAAACATAATTGTTTGTGTATTGCCTCAAATATCAATTCCCTAGAGGCATGTTGTCACAAATGGCTGGCTGGGCTCTACCAAGGTAGGAACTGCAGACAGACAAGAAGCAATTACCTTCATGCAGATAGTCCTGAGTTCTATGCTCACAACTTGGGCTTCCAAACCAGAGGCAATTAGCCCCAGGCCTTGGGAAAGGGGCATATGGCTAGAAATTTCCAAAGCTGCTCAAGACATAGGCTCATTGCCCAGGCCTAGCACACCAACACCAAACATCTAGAGTCATGGTTCTCAGGTTGGAGATATCATGACCCTTGGCTCTTCACCCTGTGCTGACTCCCTCTTGGCTCTCAGCACCTCTTCATAGCCTCTCTTGTCTCCTGCCTTCAACTCTTCAGAACCCTTCAGTTCCTTCTTCTTGCAGTTTGACCACTGGGTCCTAGTGTCATAGCTCAGAGTTGTGGAACCCCCAGATCCTGGGGACTTTCTAGGACTCCCCATAAGTTTCTGGTCTCCAGGACTCCCAATCAGTTCCTGAGGACTCTCTAGGACTCCCCATCAATTCCTGGTCTCTAGGACTCTTCATCAGTGCCTGGTCTCTAGGACTCCCCACCAGCTCCTAGAGACTCTCTAGGGTTCCCCATCAGTTCCTGGTCTCTAGGACTCATCAGTTCCCAGGGACTCTCTAGGACTTTTCATCAGTTCCCAAGGACTCTCTAGGACTTCCCATCAGCTCCTAGAGACTCTCTAGGACTCCCCATCAGTTCCTGGTCTCTAGGACTCTTCATCAGTTCCCAGGGACTCTCTAGGACTCCCCCCCAGTTCCTGGTCTCTAGGACTCTTCATCAGTTCCTGGGGACTCTCTAGGACTCCCTATCAGTTTCTGGTGACTCTCTAGGATGACTCCACATCCACCTTCATGCTTTTGAGGCTGATACTAGGGTCAGGAGCCCCAGGTCTCATCTGCTTTTCATGCAACCAGGTCAGGACATGTTGACAAAAAATCCTTCGGAAGAAGCCTTTATTGGGACATGATGTTGTAACTCTTAATGAGAGGGAAGCACAGGAGAAAAGCCTTCCAGAGTAGCCTGAAAAGTATCAAGAGCAGCCTGGTTATATCACCAGGACAGATGTAGAATGGATTGCTATACACATTCAGAATTGTACTTTATAACAACGATGGTGCAAGTGTCCATTTTCACCAAGACCATCCATCCCCACTCCATAGGGACACATCACAAGCAGCACATAGGCAGAGCCCCTATCTGCCACTCAAGTTTTTGCTGGGTCACTGATGAATGTTCTCTTCCTCCTTTGGATAGAGTTGAGGACTACTCTTCTGAATTCCAAAGTAGCTAGGAGTGGGACTATCCAGAACAGCCGTGGGTACATCAAGCTGGAGGACACTGATGCTACATGTGGAGACACCATGGCTAAAGTGAAGTTATTGGTGCTGGTGCATATCGGGGGCACAGGGCCCCTGGAAGCCGAACTCACAGACAGCAGAGTTTCCCTGCAGCTAGAGGGAGCTTCCTAGAGGCACCAGTAAAGTGTTCAAAGCAATGATGATTCCTAAGGGCAGTCCTACCATTTTCTCAAAGGGGAACTGCTCAGTTGATGCTTCCTCTTCAAAGCAGAGTGGCACAGGGAAGTAATGGACAGGTGTCAATCAAAGAGTCAATGCCTATCCCCAATTACTCAGCTAATTTGAAAGAAAAATAAACAGAAAGGAATGCCATGCCAAGCTTGGTGGCATACATCTTTCTTTAATCCCAGGACTCAGAAGGGAGATTTCTGTGAGTTCAAGCCTAGCCTGGTCTACATAGCTAATTTCAGGCCTGTAAGGGATACATAGTAAGACCTTGTCTTAAAAAAAAATAAAGAAATGCCTCCCAAAACATCATCTCCTACTGACAGGAACATTTTCAACAGATTTTATTGGTGCTTAACCCTTGCAAGATTGTATAGGGAGAGCCGGGTTGTTCTACCAGCCGCAGGGGTTCAGTCTCATGGTTTCTCCTTGTAGCATCCTTGACATAGCAGGTGGAAGTGAATCAGATGCGTGCTGTCCATGCTTTGCTTATTGAAAACAGAACTGGTTTTATAGAAAGAAAGCATACCAAAAGGCAGCTGCACTCAAAGTAGTTGCCAGTTCAAGCTTCATATAAAAATCTCCCCGCCTAACTAGGACTCTAGAAAAAGTGAAGGAATTAACACTATAACCTGGTCACTCTACCTACTTGAGAAGAAGTCATAAAAGAAAGTGGCAGGTCTTACACCTCACAGGAGCTTAAGGAACTGTCAAGTTACCCTCCATCCTCTGAGGAATCAGTGAGTCACATCTTGCCCTGAAATTTCCTTTCAAAGAACATTTCCAAAGATTTCCTGTTATGAATTTTAAAAATCTCCATTTATTCACCGGTTTATTCAACAATCATTGCTGGAAGGCCCACTGCATACCAGGCAGTGTGCCAGGCCTCAGAGACCAGGCTGTGGACTTGAGATGCCTGACCTAGTGAAGTTTACAAACCGGGAGGAAGAAAGCTTTGGAAGCAACTTGCTGCCTATCTGCGTTCACATGACACGGAATGCATCTCATAGTTTGAAGAATATGAAGAAATAAAGTCTTCAAGTAAGTAGTTTTTTAAAAATAGCTACAGTATTGAGAATGGAGGCTAGGAGGAGTTCCAAGGATGCCTGAGTTAAAGGAAATAATTAACACATGCTAATGAGCGAAGAGAACAGTGTGGGTGTATATCTACCTGGCCCTGGCGGCCCACAGGCGCTTCAAACTCATGAAGAAGATGGCTTGGAGAAATGGGATTTTCAGTACAGATTCTCCTGTACCCATAAGTAAGTTATTTCCCTCAAAGTTTACGCTTCAGTTCATTTCCTGCTTAGATCACCATTAGCTCTGCCAGGGCTGGATCACAGGCAAAAGGCAAGAGCAGGCTCTCAAAAATTACCTCAGCATAGAGACGATAAAAAATGTAAAGCACCAGAAAGACCAAAGAAATATAAATAACTCAAATGTCTGGCACTAGTGCTTCAGGGCATGGAGTCTAATCTAACAAAAAAGGAGAGCAGCGAAGGCAGGTGCCAGTGGAAACTCGCTAGGGCTCAAGACGACGAAAGAAAAAAATCAATGTCAAGGGCATTCGATGCCACTCTGGGGGAAACAAAAACTGAGGTGAGCAAGCTCTGCTTATGGCTTTGAAATGCCAGCTCTTGGACATAACAGAAAAGCTCTGCACCATAGGTGTCAGAGCCCACGTCCAAGGTCCACTCAGAAGCCAGGAAGCATTCAACACTGCCTGGAACAGCCTGGCCAACCCAGAGGCAAGGGGTGGTGTCCACTGTCCCACAGCTCACTCTTCTTCCTTCCTTCCTTCCTTCCTTCCTTCCTTCCTTCCTTCCTTCCTCCCTCCCTCCCTCCCTCCCTCCCTCCCTTCCTCCCTCCCTCCCTCCCTCCCTTCCTTCCTTCCTCCCTTCCTTCCTTCCTTCCTCCCTGCCTCTCTCCCTCCCTTCTTTCTTTCCTTCTCTTCTCTGACTACTCTGTCTGTGTAAATTCTTTATAATGCCCTTTTCTCACAACCCTTCCATCAGCTTGCAGAGAGGTGAACAGTACTCCTGCACCAAGATCACCACTTTTACTGAGTATCTTGTAGGAATTCACAACCAGCTGTCTTAAAGTCGCTGGAGTCACAATGTACAGGAGAAAAACAAATAAGGTTTTTCTAATGGTTGTCTGGAAGATTTATATCCCTAAAATGTAATTAAAAAGTAGATTTAGAAATATACTCAGCAATCAAAAAGATTAAATATTAATGTGGAGTGTAATTAATAAATTATACATCTCTTGATTACTAATGGCTTATTGACTGTAAAAGCCTAACATTATGGAATATGAGGGCAAACAAAGGCTTTTGGGGAATATTGCTCAGCTTCAGGGAGGAGGCAGCTGCTCTTGAGTTTTCAGAAGAAATCTCCATTTTGCTAAGAAAATAAAAATTGGCGGAATTGTCCCAACATTGTTCATTATCCATCCTGTACATTTGAAAGTCTCAGATTGGGTCATCTCCTTATCAATGTCAACTGCACCAGGACAATTTTGTTACAAGTCCTGTCAGCTTCTAAATTCAAGAAAAGCTTTAATTTTCCAAGTATCTCTGACCTCTTCCACAAAAATAAAATGTATGACATCATCAGTAAGGGTGCTAGTAAAGAAAGGCATCTGAAGAGATGTTTGTGGTATGTGATGGAGAACCAGAGACTGTTCCCCTCTGCAGGAAAGATGTACCACTGTGAACAGGTGGCAAGCTTCCACTGTTTCTATAGAAATATAAGTTCCACTCATCCCATAGTCTTAGTGATTTTCAAGACAGCTGTTGGGGTATCAGAAGCATAAAACACCCTGAATGTGACCTAGTGGACTGGCTTTATCTTGGAAGTACCATCTTGGCTCACACAAGATGGCAGGATGAAAGAAGAACTCCCCGCCATGCCCTGTTGTCGTTGTTCTGTGTAAAAACTGAGGGACTACAATAGCCAATTCTCTTGAGGATCTTACCCTAGATGTCCTCTGTTGTTTGAATCTAGATGGTCTTTTAATTTAAAAAAAAAAAAAAAAAAGAGCTAGATATCAGGGTGAAAGCTGAAAGATCAGAGAAGCAGAACAACCAGCCACTAGTTCTTACCTCTATGAAATCCTCAGCCTAAACAGAGTGGGTTCTGTCTCCTCACGCCTTATATACCTTTCTCCACCCTGCCGTCACTTCCTGGGATTAACGGCATGTGTGCTTCCCAGTACTGGGACTAAAGGTGTGTGCCACCACTGCCTGGCTGTTTCCAGTGTGGCCTTGAACTCACAGAGATCCAGATGGTTCTCTGCCTCCCAAGTGATAGAATTAAAGGTGTATGCCACCACTGCCTGACCTCTATGTCTAATCTAGTGGCTGACTCTGTCCTCTGATCCTCAGGCAAGTTTATTAGGGTACACAACATATCACCACAGTCTTAATTGTTTTGTTTTGTTTTTTCAGAAAATGTCACTAAAGCATGCACAGCAGCAAGCTATGTGTGACTTTAGAAGCCAGCTGCACATGCTGTGTCTTCTGGATCCAATCCCAAATTCAGCTCCTACTCTCCCTCACTCTAAGGCAAACTTCACCCCAGAGCCTCTCCCAGTGGGTACCTGACAGAGTAGGGTGGGAGCACAACCCTAGAAATAGGTCCCATTTGTCCTTTTGGAATCAGGCTATGTCTTACACACTTTCTGCCCAGCCCATACCAAAGCAACCGACAACCACCAAGTCAATACAGGGAAGATTTTGGCAGGAATAATATCTAAACATCCTACTTGAGAAGCTTTGCCCTAGGCCTGTGCCAACAGAATAGAGTGAATGCTAGGGAAAATTAGTCTGCTTCTCAAAGTGTAATACTTCCTGGGTCAAAGTTCAGAGCAATGGAGGTCTAACCCCTCATCATTCAGAAATCCAGTAAATGAGACTGTGGGGGCCTCTATCAACTTCCATCCTGTTCTTCAGACAAAAACACTCTCCCCGAACTAATTCTTTATATCACATACCTTAACAACACTCATCTTTTGTCTGTATGTCCAACAATTATATAATTCATAGTCTACTCATTTCCTTGTCTAATATTGGACATATTATAATATAAACTGAGCTTATTGATTTCTGTTGCTTTCCTGGCATTTTAGCCCCTATTTCTCAGATAGTAGTAGAGTGCTGTGTTAAATCTGGTTTCAGAAGAAATTGTTTTGAGTAACAGAAAACAATGACAAGTGTAAAACACATATAAAAACACGGAATTTTCAACTCAGAAAAGACAAAAAGGCTTGTGTCCATGCTAAGGAAATTACATGTATTCATGGAAAAGGTGAAAAGAATGAAGAGATTCTTCTCTGTTAAAGTATAGCTTAATATTACTTAAGCAGAAATTAAAAATTAATATAGCTAGAGACACGTTCCAAGACAGAGATGGCGTCTAGCTATTCTGACTAGAGATTCCAAGTACTTAAGCCAGTCATGACTACAAACTCCTTCATAGGAAAATATTATGTGGCATTTTCTAAAATGCACTGGAGCTTTGTGATTTGACTCAGCCTTGTCATTCTGATGGTGTTGTAGACATTTTAGACCTCAATTGTATGCATCTTTTATCCTTTCTGACAATGCTGAGATCCAAACATTTGTGGAAATTGACATTTTTGTGCTAACTCCTTTGGGGACAAAATCTGTTATGAAGCAACATACAGCTATCCATGATCCACATCCCACTGTGAGGGACATTGGCACATGATTGACAAAATAGAAATAATTGAGATTATGTTGAAAACCTTGCTGGGACTATGTTATGGTCTGAATGTGAAATGCTTCCCATTGGTTCCTGCACTTAGACCCTGGATTCCCAAGAGTGTCACTGTTTGGGAAGGCTATGGAAACTTGATGGGAAAGCTCCCTGAAGGAGGTGGGCCACAGGAGGAGCCACCCTACTTCCTGTCTCCTTTCTACGTGGTGACTGAAGATGTGGTGTGGCCATCTGCTTCACACTCCTGCCATGAAGCCTCCCTGCCACTGTAGACTGTGGCCCCTCAGACTGACCCACAATAACCTCTTGAGTTCCATCTGTCAAGCTTTTGGTCATAGCACCAGGAAGAAACTCACACAGGATGTGGCACAGTGGGTGGCATGAGCCACATTTTACCTCCCCAAACCCACAAACTCTCCCATGTCAAACTTCATATGGTCCTGAAGATGAACGTGGATTTGCCTCATGCCTTACTCTTCCCTATAATTCTAAGCCACACTCAGCCCAAATTTGATTAGAGTCACTGTTAATTGCTTAACAACTTCCCAGCAACAGGAGCCCAAGAAAGCCTTCCTTCCTGGCTGCCAGAAGTCCACAGAGATGGAGTGTGTGTGAGCCTTGGCTACAGCAACAATGACAGGGAGAGCCTTATCTGTACACCTTATTAACCTGCCATATGCATTCTGGGACCTCTCCTGATCTTGTGGCAGAGGATGTCTGAACTGCTCCCTATTTCAAAATGACTGAGTTTCTGTGTTGGGGCTTTGAGAGAAAGCCATTAGCCAGTAACTTAAGACCCAGCTATAAAATAATCTTTTGGATGTACACTAAAGTGCTCCAGAGGTGAAAGATGGGAAGGATAGTTAAATTTGAGGTGTTTGGGACTTTTTAGGCCCTTTCTGGTGGTGGCATTGATGAAAGAGATGTCATTAAATTCTCAAAGCCCTATGGACTCACTCAGGCCTGGTGCTTGCAAGTTGGTATTCAAGTTGACTAACACAAAATCAGCATTTTCTATAATTTCTTATAATCAAAAAATGATCCCACATCTTCCTGTGAATATTCATCAAGCTTACAGAGTGAACACACGTCACCATGTGCCAGAGGACCCTCCCAGATCAAGGATTCCCTGTGTAAGTCATGGATTGGGAGTAACATATTAACTCTTTGGAAGCCTCTCAAGGGCCATTTAACATATTCAAATAATAAGTCAGGAAATCAACAGCAATTAATATTTCTGTGTGCCCGCAGGGTACTTGGCACCATCTCTTGGACTCAGTGGGAAGCAGCCATTAACTGTCCCTGTTCTCAAAGGGCATTTTCCAAACAGACAGGAACACTCACCAAGTTCTTTACCAAACCGCAGAAAGCCAACACAAAAAAGGAGCGCTGGCACATTAAGAGACTGTGTTTTTTAATGGCCATCTTAGCCCAGCTGGCTTCAACCCATGTCTCTGAGGTAGTGTAGGATGACTGTGATAAACAAGATGATGAGACAGGATTCTAATGACAAGGGGAAAAAAAGCAGGAGAGGGTGAAAGGCTCCAGTTTGCTAAGAACCCTACCCACTCCTCCTCAGAATGGCAGGAAGACAATCCATCCATACGGTCACTCATTCATACAACTCTCATCCTCAGAGGTCACTCTGTGCCAAACACTGCCCTGCATTCTGGGGGAGGAAATGGATATAATGTAGCCCCTACCTCTAATATACAGTGGAAATGCTCATGATCCCCCCTTGTGGGGATGACTATCAATAGTGCATGAGTTAATATGTGACATGGTGTTATAATGGCTGCCACATGTGTGAAGTGGCATCCATACCACAGTAGTGTGGCTCTGATGGTCTCCCTGAGGTTTGTGTAAGATTAGGTCCATCAAAATCCTGCCAGCAAGGGGAGGAGCTCGCAAGGCCCCTCCCCGCTTGAAGAGTTAGAGTCAGGTAACAGCTTCTGAGAGAGGAGATGAACTTTCTTCAGAGTTGTGACTGCTTGTGAGATGCCCAGGCTCCTGTAAGCCACTCTAGTGAAACTCTTTATAACACACACACACACACACACACACACACACACACACACACACACACACAAAGACAAGAAACCAGAAGGGGATCAGTTTGGAAGAGGAAGGGGACCCAGAGAAGGGAGGCAAGAGAGGGTAATGGGGTGAATGTGATCAAAATGCATGATATCCACATACAAAAATGTAATGAAAAAATTCGCTGTGTGATTATGAACAACTAATAAAACATTTAAAATAGCCCATTTTGGAGAACAGGCATGTAAACAGATATTCCAATGCAGGATGATAAGAAAGAACAGAAGAGGCTGGGGCGGCAGCAGTGAGGGGAGAGGGCGGCAGAGCAGGAGGAGCAGAGGGGAGGTAGGCATGAGAAATCTGGTTGAGGTGCCTACACGGAGAGACGAACTTCAAATCTATAGGTGTCCTGTTTAGACTGCCCCCTTATGCCATGTAAGTCCTGTTGGGATCGCTGTTCTGACCATGTGTCCTGGCCTAGGCTCCCTAGAATTAAAGACCATCTTGTCTTCAGGTAAAAGCACTGACTCAGTTTACCCTGTGTCCTCCAGGAGAAACTTTCCAGGACTTTGATAGAGGGTAAGAGCTGGTCTCCTGGTCCCTAAATCTGATTGGACACCCAGGATGGCTGATTCTGTGACTCTGCAGCACTCCCAATGGGGAATGCTATGATGCCTCCTGCCCAGGTATCTCACTGTGAGCCAGCGAGTGTCTCCAATAGACTCTAGAAACAGGAATCCAGCTGTTAGCACCAGATGTGGCATCAAACTGCCAGTAAATGCCCAGGGAGGAGAAGGGAACCACCCCATTTCAAGTGCCAACCCCAGGGTTTGAGAGATGAGACTGCCTGGAAGCAAGAGTGGGAAGGGTCATGGCCCTGGCGCATCCTAGATGCCTATCAAAGGCAGATGCTGCTCCAGGGTGTCCAGGAGAGACACAACACTGTCTGCCTCTCCCACTAGGAAAGGACAGGAAGATCCTGTTGTAACTCCAGGGTTTTAGGTCCCAAGCCCTGCCATTAGCAGCCCCAGCTGGCTACACCTGACCACCCATCTGCTATATCAATTAAAGAGTGAGTAAGAGGGAAAAGCAGAGGTTGGGGATGACTCTGTGTGGCATATCAGGAAGACGTATGGATAAAGGGTCCAGTCACTCCCACAGCCATCCTCTCTGTGCTGACACGAAGCTCGGGTCTGAATTGAGGTCAGGAGGTCACGTGCATAATTAAACAGTCCTGGTCAAGGTGTGCTCTGCCCATCACTGTTCTACAAGTTGATCTACAGACTGTTAATCTATTAATTACTATCATCACTGGAGATAATCCGAAAGACCCCTGGGAAGTATCTGATACACAGTAGGTGCTTCATCGATGATAGGGATCATTTTCCCCAGAAAAGGCAGATGGCTTAAACCACAGCTTCTATCTGTGAGTCACTGAACAATTCTATAGTCCTATTTTTTAATGATGGAGTGTGAGCCTGAAGTGTCTACTGGGCACTCATGAGCTCAGAAGAGGCATTTGGAGCTCTTCACAAGTAGTCGATGGATTTTCTTTGCTGTACATTCACGATGCTGTGTCTCTATGATGATAATGTGAGTTTGGCTGCCTACTGAGAACAGGCTCCTCTCACACTGCTGGACCTAGCTTGCCTACCATCACTCTGCATCCATTGCTCTTAATAGGATCCTGTCAAGTGAGAGTAAACCAGGTCATGACAGGCAAGGAATTAATCCTGGACTCCTGTAGAGACCCAGGATGTTTTCATCTCAAAACTAGTTTAATTTTAGCCTTTTGACTTTCTCCCTTTTTGTCATATAACTTGGTCACTGACGTCACTCAGCAGGCAAATCCATAGACTGTATATATCAAGACTTTGACCTTTATGGTATGATCACATGTGCTTTGCCCATTGGGACAGAAAGCTGGCAACTGGATGTGGTTGTGCATGTCTATACCCAGATGCTTCACACTTACTAAGACACCTGAGCTCACCTAAGATGTTTCTCAATTGCCTTGGTGTGGAATAAGTGAGTACTCAAAGGTTCACATGCTGGGAACTTGAACTTCACTATGGAGATGTTGAGAGGGAGCTGTGAGGCCCCTAGAGGTAAAGGCTAGTGAAAGGTGGAGGGGGGGTGTTGTCACTGAGGGCACAACCCTCAGAAGGGGTTAGTGAAGTTCTCTTGGGACTTGGCCTAGCTCCTATTAAGTTGGATAAAGAGAGAAGGTGGCCCAGGCTCCCTTTGCTTCTCCATTGCCACACAGGGATGTCTCCAACATGTGCTTCTGTCACTGAGATCCCATCCCCCCCAATCCATCACTGAGATCCCATCCTCCTCCCCCAGTCCATCACTGAGATTCCATTCACCCCGAGTCCGTCACTGAGATCCCATCCCCTCAGTCCATCACTGAGAGCCCATCCCCCTGAGTCCCTCAGTGGTGGCAGGAAAGATAGACTGGACCTTGAAATTTGAGGTAGGCAGGCTTCCTTTGTAATCAAGGGCCCAGCCTTGCCATGTTGCTGCAGTGTGGCAAAATGGACTGACTGACCCCTTCTCTGTGAATGAGCCCAGAGTCACAGCTCTCAGATCCTCCAAGTTGGGAGTTAAAGTGAATGTTTCACCTTAAGATCCTTGGTCCTGCTACTTGGAGAAAACAATGAGCATGATGAGTGGCCTTTACCACACAGGTTTGTGGGCATGGGTACAGGATGCTCTTCCTAAAAGCACATATGATATTTCCCCACCCCATCCCCCATCTTGTGTTTTTGTAGCCCTGGCTGGCCTGGAACTTGCTGAATAGACCAGGCTAGCCTTAAACTCATAGAGATCTCTCTGCCTTCTACATCTTGCCTCCTCTGCTTCCCCTGCTTCCTGCCTCCTGCATCCTCTGCCTCCTCCTGCCTCTTTCTCCCAAGTTCTGGGATTAAAAGCATGTCTTAGTTATTCTTCAGTTGCTGAAACAAAACACCATGATGAAGTCATCTTATAAAATAACACATTTAATTTGGGGCTCACAGCTCCAGAGGGTGAGAGTCCATGACTGTCATGGTGGGGAGCATGGCAGGAAGCAGGCAGACATGGTACAGAAGCAGTAGTTGAGAGCTTGCATCTTGATCCTCAAACACAAGGTAGAGAGCTAACTGGGAATGGTGTGGGGTTTTTAAAACCTCAAAGCTCACCCCAGTGTCACACCTCCTCCAACAAGGCCCCACCTCCTAGTCCTTCCTAAACAGTTCCACCAAACTAGAAACCAAGCATTTAAATATATTCTCATTCAAACCACCACACGGTGTATATGGTCACACCTGGCACATATTTCTCATTGCCCTGAACTTCTATGGAAACAGTGAATATACAAGCACCATAGCATTTTCTGTTCATTCTTGCTGATTGAGCAGGAAAAAAATGGTATCTTGCTTTACTATGGGCATCTTAGTAATAAGAAGTATCAATTTTTTTGCTAATTATTTCTTTGCCAGTTATTTTTCCTATATATTGCTTTTTATTTTAAATTATTAGGTATAGTTTTATATGACAGAGTTATCCTTTATTTTGTGAGTTTGAAGATACTATTCCTAGGATGTCATTTGTCTTGTAGTTTTCCTTGAAGTATTTGTGTCACACAAAAAGTTTCAACATTTAAGTAGCACTTACATTTAACTCACTGTTCTTTCCTTTTACTTTACCTCTGTCTCTGTCTCTCTCTCTGTCTCTGTCTCTGTCTCTGTGTGTGTGTGTGTGTGTGTGTGTGTGTGTGTGTGTGTGTGTAAATATCTTCCTGGTTATAAAAGGATATTTTAATGAACTCTGTCATCCTTTGAAGTTGTTTTGTTGTTGGTGGTGGTGGTGGTGGATGTGGTGGTGGTGTGATGGTGGTGGTGGATGTGGTGGTGGTGGTGGTGGTGGTGGTGGATGTGGTGGAGGTGGGTGGTGGTGGTGGATGTGGTGGTGGTGGTGGTGGAGGTGGTGGTGGTGGAGGTGGTGGTGGTGGGGGTGGAGGTGGTGGATGTGGTGGAGGTGGTGGTGGTGGAGGAGGTGGAGGTGGTGGATGTGGTGGTGGTGGATGTGGTGGAGGTGGTGGATGTGGTGGTGGTGGTGGTGGTGGTGGTGGTGGTGGTGGTGGTGGATGTGGTGGAGGTGGTGGATGTGGTGGTGGTGGGTGGTGGTGGTGGTGGTGGTGGTGGTGGTGGTGGATGTGGTGGAGGTGGTGGTGGATGGTGGTGGTGGTGGTGGAGGTGGTGGTGGTGGATGTGGTGGAGGTGGTGGTGGTGGTGGTGGTGGTGGTGGTGGTGGTGATGGAGGTGGTGGTGGTGGTCGTGGTGGTAGTTCTCTTGGGGGGGTGTTTTGTTTTGTTGGCAATGATTGCAGACTTTTTATCTACATGGAAGTGAATTGTAAGGGCATAATTCATTGAATTATTTTTAATTTATGGATGGAATGCCACCTTTGTGTATGTAAGTTTCTATGTATTTGTGTTCCCTTTAAATCTTGAGGGACTTCTGGAATATTCTCTATCAGTGATGTGTCTGCTCATTTTCTAAATCCCACTGCTCCAGCGCCGTAGATTATGTGTTAAAACCCTTTAATCTGGGGTTCCCATGAGCTCCCTGCAACAGTCTCCTCAAATCTCATTGTGATTTTTGAGTTTTGATGACTACTTTCTTATATTTATTTTTCCAAATAAAATTAGTGTTATTTTTCAAGTTTCAGGTAGGTGGAAGGGGCTGTGGAACTTGGTTCAGATTTTACACTGTCCTCTTTACATAATGCATTATAAAAATCCAGAGTCTCCTTGTCATGACAGGGTATTTCTGGATCTGATTTTTCATGTTCTTTCATCTGAGGTCCATATTCTTCCCTCATAAATGTTATTTATGTCTTTAAATTTTTATTCCTAGAAAATTTGTGTTTTGCTGCTACTTAGAATGGTATATTTCCTACTGTGTTTCTAGTGGTTTTTAAGGAGCATACTTTAACTCATAGTTGCATGCCTCTATGAAGAACAGATCTAAGGGCTTGGGGATATTGCTCAGTAGTAGAGCAAAGCCTAGGTCTCCAGCTACAGCACCATCAAGAAAATTAAAAGGAAGACTGTATTCAAGTTTATTTGAACACTTGGGATTATTCAATGAAAATGTTTTGTTCAGTCACAGGAGGATCAAAGAGTTTTTTGCTTATAGCATCTCCCTGACTTCTCTTAACTTTCCCATGACACATGAACCTCTAGGGTGAACATCTCCGGTGTGACCAGTGTCACAACTCCATATCAACATGACACAACATTGGATACAGACTCCATACATGAGCATTTGCTTTCAGACAGGTAGGAAGGAACACACTGCACCTCGGGCTTTCTGCATCAGTAATTTATCAGTTGACATAGGGATAAAATAATTATTAGAACATTTGCAAATGCTATTAAAATAGAATAATAAAATGCCATTTTGAGATCACCATAATGCAGCCAGGAGACAGTTCAATAGTTGAAATGCTTGCCATGCAAACATAAGGACTGGAGTTCAATCCCCTGAACCCATGTAAAAACACTGAGCACAATGGCGCATGTTCATGGTACCAGCACTGGGGAAGCAGAGACACTGGAGCTCACTGGTCAGCCAGCCTTATCAAACTGACAGTCTCTGAGCCAATGAGAGACCTGTCTGGAAAAGCAAGATGGGGACTGGAGGGGTAGTCCAGTCAGTTAAGTTCCTGCCATATATAAGCACTAGATCTCCAACATGTATGTAGAAAGCCAGGCACACATATCTGTAACCCTAGCAAAGCTGTTGGGGAGTCAGAGTCAGGCCCCAACTCAGTGAGCTCTGGGTTCAGGGAGAAATGTTTTTCAAAAGGTCAATAGTAGAAAACACTCAACACCAACCTCTGGCTTCCACATGTGCCTATGCATGCATGTGCATATACTATACTCACACATGTGTGTGTGCATACACATGCATATAACACACATACACCAAAGTGAGAGAGAGGGGGAGAGAGAGAGAGAGAGAGAGAGAGAAAGAGAAAGAGACACAGAGAGAGAATGCACAGAAGAGAAAAATCTTGTCCTCACATCAACTTTAACTAAAAGTTAATGTCTATTCTCTGACAAGTATGACTTCTGATGACAGTAAGAGTGCCCTGCAGGGGACAGTGCTGTGGACTCATTCTGCAGCATCAAGCTTCTAAAATACAACAAAGATGCATTTTTAAGCTTTTGATTTGCTGACATTTTAACCTAGAGAAAAGCTTCAAGAATAGCATGATATGGCTACACACACACACTCTTCCTAATCCCCCCTCTCTCTCCCTTCCCTCTCCCCATGATGGACCACACTTCATGAGTGGCGCAGTCTAGGAGTAACAAATGCACAACTTCTGATTCTAGGTCTTCGCGAAATGAACATAACAAGGCCTTGGATGCTTCTCTTGGCTTCCTCAAACCTCTGTCTGCTTACCTCCTAGAAGAAGGAGTTATATCTAAACCCCAAGTGTCACCAAGGTCCCTGTGTCATCACTGATAATGGCGGCCTAGCACTGCAAGTCCACTAACTGACTTGGGGAAGCCTTGGAAATGGGAAGAGAAGCTGGAGGAGGAAAGCCAGAGTGGAGTGGTGGCTGCTCAAAAGGACGAGAGGCCATCTTTGAGAGCAGAGCTCTCCCTTCACTCTGAGGCAGCCAGGGAGACAGAAAGACTGGCTCTCTGTGAGGTTCTAAATATTAGCATACTGCACAGCAGACCTCATTACCATCCTCTAATTGGGTAGAAAGTTTGGGGGAAGTCTAAAGTAGAGAAATGGTTGCACGAAATCCTGCTCCACTCCAAACTCACGTGGTCACAACGATGACAGGCCCCCACAGAGGGAAGGGACATCTTAGAGACGTTGTAAGGGTTTTGGTGCTAACTTTAAAAACTGAGGTCCAGAAAACCCTTCATTGTTTTGCAGAGACATTTAAATATAAAGCGATTTTTACAAATGTTCAGAATGTCTCTTGGCCTTCAGCCTGAGAAAGACAAACTATTTCCCTGTTTGTTCTTTTAACTTGCTTGGCAAACCTTCCCCCTACACCAGTCCTAATAAATCAATGCACTTCACCAGCATATTAAATGTAGTCCAGATTTTCAATTAGTGACTGTCTCTCTGGTGAGGCCAGCTAAGTCATAGAGTTCCTTTCTTAAGAGTCTCAATACTCGCTGGCTCCCAGGACGTGCACCTGCCAGCCCAGCCTCTACCTTCTCTCATTCTCTTAAAAGCCGGAACTTGGTTTCATTTTTCACTCTTGATTTTAAAGCAGTTGGAAAGCGTGAAAGAGAAGGGGGCCAGCAAGGGGGTAAATAAATCTAATCACAGTGAAAAGGCGATGAAAGGCCTGTGCCCACGTTTCCTCAATTTGTTCTTGAAATGATCCTTGACACACTCATTGACTGAGGACCAGCTCTTGATTTTTCCAAGGAGCGGGTTCACAGGAGACGGGGAACAAAAGATCCAGTTCTTTTCAAACACAAATTGGAGTCATTAGTTCCCACTTTTTCCTCTTCACATTTCCAGGGACGTTAATAAGTAGCTAAATTGACTTCTTTGAATTCTCTGCCTGCTCCCTTCTCCCGCCCACCCTCCAAGATGCATGTGGTTGGGCGGTTCATTAGTTAAGAGGAATGACACTAAGAAAGTCCTTGAGAAATGGCCGCCAGCCACTTAAGACACGTGGACACGTCTAGGAAACTGAACAACTAAACGGTGGAGGAAAGGAGAAGTGAAACTCCAAGTGGGCAGTGTGGCGGATGCTCTGAGTGCCATGCCAGTGTCCCTACCATGGTCCATACATGGCCCTGGGCCCTCTGGAAGAACATGCAGCTGCCAACACTCTTCCTGATCATTTTCTCTAGGGTGCTGGAGCGGGGTAACTGGCCTAGGGCAGCAGTTGGCCCCCCATCAATGCAGGATGGAGGGTAAACATTCAGCTGTCTCTCCCACAGGGTGCAGCCCTTCTACAAGCCTGTTGTTCTGCTCTGTCTCCCAAAGACATGCCTTGCAGATGAGTCACTGACCATTCTACACCTACCTCAGCAAGGACTTTGGGTAGCAACCAGCCTTGGGAGACAGAGAAATGTCTCCCCCTGGAGGAAGCACAGGCATGTTCATGGACCACTATACAGGATTCAGTTCCCCACACTTAGCATTCCAGCCCACTCATGGTCTGGATCAAATTGAGGCTCCTAAAACCATGTCTTGGGAAAAAGAGAACCAATTCATAGATTCTCAAGTTTCTTGCTGTTCTGTAGTCATAAGTCTTTCATCCCTGTTGTCATGGTTTCACATCCTCCACCAGCATCCTTGACACCAGGGAAGGCCATTCAGTTAACCTGTAAGTGTGACAGAGATCTCAGACCCATCATACTTCTTAACTCTCCCACTGATTTTATACCAGAAAAAAAAATAAACTCAACAACTAAATTTCTATTTGGTCAAAATTAGAATAATCATATCCTAATAAAATGTACCTTAAAACTTTACTTCACTCTATGAATCAAATAAGAACATAATTAAAATGAGGTGTTTTAAGAAATGGTGCTCCAAGAACTTGGGGGCTACAATGATGGAAACTGAACTACCCAAATACTCAGCAATTGGCACCCACACCAGAGGCCCTAGTGCTGATGCACTGTCTCCAACAGTAAAGTTGCTTAAAACTTTAGGATGTGACAAGTCCCTCCTCCTAAAGGACTCTGTGTATGTGTGTGTGTGTGTGTGTGTGTGTGTGTGTGTGTGTGTGTGTGTGTGTGTGATGTTTGGATAGATAGATAGATAGATAGATAGATAGATAGATAGATAGATAGACAGGTAGACAAATAGACTGCACATTGTAACAGCTCCATATCATTACAGCTTTTGCTTATCTCATGAGACATTTGTGTACTTTACAGCCTTGCTTATCTGATATAGCACAAAAAGAGTCCATCTCACTAAGTGTGTACATTAATATTACAAATGGAGGAAAATAATAATGGGGAGAAAAAATAAAAATTGTCAGGACATGATCCTCCTTGAGTTGGGAAGGGAAGTGCAGGGACATGGCTGCACTGGCAATAAGGTTGAAGTCCAAAGGGTTTCCTTACTTGTCAACAAGTGTAATGCCTTGTGGACATAACAGAAGTGGAGACACAGAGGACTTCATCATCGGCAGACAAGGTGGACCAGGTCGTTCAGAAGGAAGCATGGCTGGTATGGCTGAGGAATATTAGTTTTACATCTCATACACAGTAAACAAATAGAGCTCAGCAAAGCTCTTTCCACTCTGTCTGTAAAGGCCAGGGCTGGGCTTGCTGTCCCTGCATCTCTAGACTCCTCTGAGATGCCCTGGCCACATGCCATTTCTAAACGTGTACATGAGAAAACATTGAGGAGGTGGGGACTTTCTGGAAGAAATCACAGAGCCCTGGCGTCCGGAGGCTAATTTCCCCTGCTTCCTACACTTTTCAGATTAATCTGAGAATGACACCAAAAGGCCAAGGTAAGAAGTGCAAGCCGTGAAGGCAAGTCGACTCACTGTTGACAGAGAACTTTGTGTTAGAAATTAACAGAGTCACACGAGTTATAGAAATACCATCCAACCGAGCACTCCTATCTACTGTCATTTGTTTAAGAAGTTTCTGTGTCACGTGGAAATAAAATGAACCATCTCTACCAAAAGTAGAACACTCTTTGCCTGGCCTCTGACACTGATTTGGTCAGCTATCTGGGAGAGAGCAAACATCTTCAAACACACAATCACTTATTGATGACCTGTAACACTCAGGCCTTGTGCCAGATGCTGCCACCTCACAGGGGCATGACTCAAGCTGGTGTCTTGAAGGACTCTATTATGATACAGACTTTTTTCCAAGATAAAAAAAATAAAATAAAATTAGTATGTGACTTTGTGTTTTTCCATAGCCTCTGAAGATTGAATTTTTCCCCAAATTCTCTGTAAAATGGAAACCCAGGGAGAAAATAAGATATAGTCTTATTCGCCATTGTTAACTATGGGTTCAAACCAAGGCAGGAGCCTCAGGGTTTCCTCACTGGGGCCAGAAACTGTAGAAGGTCACAACCTCTGATTTCCTTATATTCCTTTTAGGGTCTTCACTTGTGTCTTGAAATTCTCTCAGCAGGACAAGAACATGGTCTAGGAACTGCTATATGACTGGACCTAAAGAGGCTTAAGGCCAAGGCCAAGTATACCTCAAGGTTAGCTAAAAGGCAGGGATACAGGGTCCTCTGGCCCAGCCTCAATCTGAAAGATGGAAATGAAAAGAAAAGCAAGCCTCACCTAAGCTTTCCCCTCTACTGGGGCATCTGAAGCTAAACTGTGAAGAGCCACATGAAATTGAGGTATACTCCACACAGTGTCCACATTTATACAAAGTACCCTAGGGAAAATCCTCATAAACTAGACAAGAATGGTAGGTTAGTCAATGTGTA
Organism: Onychomys torridus; assembly: GCF_903995425.1. Classification (NCBI taxonomy): domain Eukaryota; kingdom Metazoa; phylum Chordata; class Mammalia; order Rodentia; family Cricetidae; genus Onychomys; species Onychomys torridus. The sequence goes on from NC_050454.1 coordinate 70,482,297, forward strand.
GATTAATTATAAATACAAAAATCCTAAGTAAAATATTGGTGATGACTAGAAAATCAATACAAGGTGTCTTTGTATGAATTCCTCAGGAATACAAGAGTGGATAAACATTAGGAAATGACATTAACACATCATTGTATGGGAAATGTGCAGTAGAAAACTGAGGGGAGAGAACTACAGAGACTAAACTTGGCACCTGGAAGCTTGACAAAAAAAAAGTTCATGAAAAATCCAGAGGGGTAGGGAAGCCTTTAATATGTTGTCTTGGGGTTTCTGTCAGTGTGAAGAGACACCATGACCATGGCAACTCTTATAAAGAAATCAGTTAATTGGGGTGGCTCACCCCAATTGGTAGTTTCAGAGGTTCAGTCCATAATCACCATGATTGGGAGTTGACAGCTAGTTTGAATCTTGAACGCTATCTAAATTCCTGAAGGCTTAGTCCCCAGCATGTGGCATTATTGGGATATGATGGAACCTTAGGAGGTAGGGCCTAGTGGATGGAAGTGACTCTAGGGACACCCTTAGAGTCATGTCCTTGAAAAGAATATTGGGATCCTCTCTCTTCTTGCTTCTTTTTGCTCCCCAGTCATCATGAGGTAAATACTCCTCCTTGACGCACATTCCTGCCATCATATGCTGTGCTAAGCCAAGCTCAAGAAAAGAGGGCCAAGTAACCATGACCTAAAACCTGTGAAGCCATGAGCCCACATAAACCCTTCCTGCTTCTCAGCTCCTTAACACCGTGTTTGCTGCAGTGTTAAGAAGCTCATTAGCCCAAAGGCCTGCATGCCCCTGCCTGGTCCTCCTTCACCACTACAGAGCTGCTTTGTATTCCCCATGCCTCTACTGCTTCTTTTCCTAAGTGCGTTCACTCACTAAAAGACCTCAGTGCCATCAGCACGTCTCCTAGCAGCTATTTAAAGTTCCCTTGATTTTGCCTTCCTTGTTGAATAATTGTTAATTTCAGACTCAAAGGTTTGTACAACCATCAGAAGGTGGGGGGCTCCTTCTAACTTCTATCTGGGATCAAACGTTCCTACTTAACATTCTAGAGCTGAGAAGGTAGCTCAGTTCGTAGACTGCTTACCTAGTGTGTATAAAGTCCTGAGTTCTATCACATAAGGCAAGTGTGGTGGCACAGACCTGTGATCCCAGTACTTGGAATGGGGAGAAGGAAGAGCAGAAATTCTACATACTAAATAGATGGATGGATGGATGGATGGATGGATGGATGGATGGATGGATGGATGGATAGATAGATAGATAGATAGATAGATAGATAGATAGATAGATAGATAGATAAAGACACAGTGGGGCTGGAGAGATGGCTCATTGGTTAAGAGCACTGGCTGTCCTTCCAGAGGACCTAGGTTCAATTCCCAGCACCCACATGGCAGCTCACAACTATCTGTAACTCCAGTTCCAGGAGAATCTGACACCCTCACACCAATGAACATAAAATAAAATTAAATAAATTATTTTAAAAAAAGAAAAGACACAGTGATGAGATACCACCCATATCTAGCTCTGTTGAATAATAAAAACTTAGGAATATTCTTGACCTCTCTATACTTTATACCAAAATCAGACTATAAACACCCTCCTTATTATGACTAATGATAATGTACGTAAGTTAAACAAATATTTAAAGCTTTCTATTTTAGTCTTACATGTGAAAACCAGATTTGAGAACACCACACCTAACTTATTTTTGTATAAAAATTATTTTGTACTAAAAAAAGACAATGATTTTTTTTATATAGTCTAAAAAGTTTGTGTAAATGTACATTATACACAAGAGTATTATTATCATCACACTGGCACCATTTGTTGACTTCTGTTCATTTCTAAAACACCAACATTTGTGCTCACATTACCACTTCATAATATCACAAGAATATTTGTGTAAGGTAATAACTGAAAATCCAAGACATAGGAAATTGTTTTTAGATTCTTATTTATCACAAAAACCATCAATTTAGTGTTTGCCAAGAAGACAAAAGCATGTCTTGAGAAAATAAAAACAAATTTGCTGGCCAATAGAAAAGTGTGTGAAGCAATAACACATGCAAAGCTAAGTGCTTCAGGAATGTGTGGATTCAGAAGTCGTTTCCTTGTGGAGCAAACATTAATTTTTTGAGAGTGCTGTGTTTGACCTAGAAATGTGTAACACGGGCCTATATACATATCTTTAAAAATCTAAGATAGTATTTAGTCCTCCTGCCTTAATTCAAATGTCCTTTGGCACTTATGTATGTAACCAATCCTCTAGACAGGCTGGCTAAACTCAGCCTCATGGTTGCTCTCTCGACATGTACTCTATCTCAATGTTAACGCTCTCCTTTGAGAGCAAAGACAACAGACTTGAGGGTTTTCTTGTGATTCCTTGCTAACTGTTAGGTGGACACTTTTCTTTACCAGCTTCTGAATCTGTCCTTTTCTTCACTGGAAAGAAACGGCTTTGTCTCTCACCCTCAAGAAAGAGACTTTTGAAAGTTGATCCAAGACAATAATCTTGACAGTTTATATGAAATGAATGCAATCCTTTGAATGTCACATCTTAATGAAACTGACATAAGAGGAGAGGGAAAATTTTTTGAAGGGCTTTGAACCTACTTAGAATTGAGTTTATAAATAAAAACTTTGACTCAAGCAAACTTCATATCCGCATGGCTTACTTATCTTTTAAAAATACATAAGGAAGGAATGTCATCAAATCTCACCAAATCACCTCTAGGACAGAAGGCAGCCAGGTTGACCTTATACTAACATATGCAAGAAGATAATAAGAGGAAGAAATTATAAATAAACTTACTTCATTAGCTAAAAGTTCACAAATAAACTATGTGCTAACTGAAGCTAGTAAACAATACAAAAGGACCCTTATAAATGTGTCAGTCTTCTAGGATTGCAAGTAGGAATTAACATTAGAAAACCAAATGATCTAATTCACAAATTAAAGGTGTGGTCATATGATCAGAGTCAGAAAAATTATTAAATTCACTTAAAGATTAAAAAACAAACACATCTAACAAACTCAGACTAGAAAGGCCCTTCTTAACCCTTAAAGAAAATCAAGAGCCAATGGTGTGCTTTGGCAAAATCACTGGGGCCCTGGGGCTCAGATGTGAATGTTTTCAACCTCTTCTGAATTTCTATCAACTTTTGGTGGACTTTCTGGGAAATGCAAGAAAAAAAAATGACTTAAATGACTAAAGAGAGTCACAAGAGAAACAAACTTTCATTGTGCACAGAAGATGACTTTAATATGTCCCTGTGTGAGTGTGGGCTATGACCTTCTTTTGACATTCTTGTGAAGTCAATCTCAAGTTTACAGTAGTTTCATAACCTTTAAAAACTACTCTAGTTTATCTTTGCATTAATTTTGCCTTTAAATTTTATTACATTTTCCTTTACTTATTTTGTGTGTCTCTATGTGTGTGCATGTGTGTGCCATGGTGTGCATGGGAGGTCAGAGGACAACCTGTGGGAGTCAGGGAGATCTGGGGATTAACTCAGGTTAGCAAGCTTGGCTGCCAACTCACCCGCCCTCCTCTCTTGTTCTCTACATCTTGTTACACAGACATCTTTTGCTCAACTCAAAGGGACTGCTGCCAGTCCCTACCACATCAGCTCCCCAGGAACACAGCCTTGGAACACAGATGCCAGGATCTTCAGCCTACACCCCCAAGCTCATTGTTGATAGGCTCTTAGTGAGAGAAAAGAATTCCCACAGGTCCACTGAAATTAGTCAACTAGCAAAGTACCACACTCTACACCTGTATGTTATGAGTTCTCTTCCCTTCCCTCAGAGACCACACTAAAGAAGCTGTTCACAGTGTACCCTTCCCACCTCTGCCTCCCGATCACCCTGTGTTTGCCTACATGGTGTGCCATGCCTCTTCTTATGGTGGATAAGAACCCACCTGTATTCTATTATCTGGATCTGTAGGTCTTGCCATCCCCAAATAATAATAAACATGTGTGAAACCAACATTTGAAACCAACATTAAGATCAGAAGTATTTATATAACTTACCAGGAAAATCTAAAAATAATCTGAATATTTTTTGTGCAAGATTTTTTTAACATTATGTTTTAAATAGTTTCTAAACTTATTCATGTTTTCTGTTTCTTCTTGGGATGGTGTAGCACGAATCTTAAAAGGACTTATTAATAAGACAAACCTAGGGCCAGTTATTGGGGTGAATGCTGGAAGATCAGAGAGACAGAACAGGCCACAGCTAACCTCATCTCACCATTTCCTCAGTTGATCCTGTTTCCTCAGACTGGAAGCCTCTGAGTCCTCATCCAAATGGGTCTCAGCTGAACTGCTGCTTTCTGCCATCACTTCCTGGGATTAAAGGCTCTTGTTACCCTGCCTGGCTGTTTCCAGTGTGTCTTTGAACTCACAGAGATCCATCTGGATCTCTGCCTCTGGAATGCTAGGATTAAAGGTGTGTGTGTCAAAATTTTCTGGCCTCTATATCTAGTGGCTGTTCTGTTCTCTGCCCCCAGATATGTTTATTGGGGTGCACAATATTTCAGGGAACACAATACCACCACAGGATGGTATCAAGCTGCCTCCCTCAGCTTTAACATGTGGTCATGTCACAGCTTCTAACATCTTGCCCTTTCTTTGTAGTGCCCAACTACACCAAACTTCTTCCTTGGAACTCATCAGGACCTTTTGGACCAGAGCACAAAATTTGCCCTCAGCTTAGAATGTCCTTGCACAGAGCATTGCTGGGTTCCTTCATCATCATCTTAACATCAACATCACCATTTCTCTGTCACTTGGTCTAAGTCAATCCATCCTCTGCAACCCTTTCTTTCCCTTTCTTTCTCTTTCTCTTTCTTATTTTCTTTCTTTCTTATATCACCATTTTCTTATATTCTATTTATTATGCCATTGGTACTTATTGCGATCTGAGATCATATTTCTCTTGGTGCTTTTACTTGCATTTGGGGCAAGAGGGGTTTCTAGGGCTTGAACCTTGTGCATGCTAGGTTAAGCACTCTCCCCCAGAATTGCATCCTGGTCACCTATTTTACCATCCTGTGAGATGTTTCTGAATGAGCCAGAATCCTAAGCTTTTACAATCTTAACTTAGTACTTGGACACAGTGGTGTTAACATAATATTTGACTGAAGAATTAGGAAAAGGGTCTCACAGGTGTAAGAAGACAATGTGAAGACCATGCTTTGTAGAGCTCATGTTCTTAGGGGACGGAGAAGGACAGTTGAAGGTCTGTCTACACAGTAGGTGAATCATCCAGGTAAATGCACAAATATCTTGAACACCCTTTATTACTAAAGCCTTCAAGTAAAGCTATGCTACCTGTCTCAGGCCCAGGGATAATTTGCCACTTACCAACACAGTCACCAGTACTATGCAATTTAAGTTACCATCTGGAAACAGTATAACAAATGATTAGATGTTGGGAGACACAAAATGGACTTCTTTCTAGAGGGTGGGAGACATCTTCAAAAATTAAATTTGTAAGATAAATAACACTGTGCATCAATTTTCCTGTTATATGAATCCTGGCATCACTTAAAAAGTGTCCCATCTCCACTATTTTGCAACAGGAAATGGAGAAAGGTTAGGGTTTAACTTGATTCAAGTGTCATTTGATATATACACATAGGAAATTAGGTCGCTGAAATAATCTTTTTCCGATCAAGAAATTTACAGAAAAAGATGCTTTGATCATTGCAGCCGCTGTTCCTCTCATGGTGGCTGCCGTTTGCCACGTGCTGATTCTCAACACTGCTCTGTGGTGGTCACTCAAAAGTGCAGAAAGTGGAAAGTGTGAAGAATCCCTGATGTTCACTTTTCTTCCTAACATTTTAAGAGCAATAAACCCGAGCCATTCAGTACAGGTGGCAAGAGTGTAAGAGTCATGGGTGACAGAAGACTGTGAAGCAGCCACCGTGTCTTCTAGACTTCATAGCAATTGACACCTGTGTAGACACAGGCTAGACAAAGTCCCAGCATGGAGAGGAGACATGGGTGCCAAGTCCCACCCCTAATAGTAACTGACAGCCACTGGGAAAGGAAGGGTTGGTTTTCTTTAAGGGTGCACCCTGATGGGTTGACCACACTCCAGTGAAAGTCCACATACCCAATAGTATATGGGCAGAAAACCTGGACTTGATGGGTTTTTAAAAAAAAAATTGGGGGCAGGTAAGAAAGGGAGTTGGAGCTGGGAGAAGTTGAGGCTAGGAGCAAGGATGACCAAAATGCACTGTAGGAAATTCTCAAAGAATAATGAAAAGTGAGAAAACAAATGTGATCTACTATCACCAGGTTCCTTATATTCTTGCTGTGGTGTCTAAGTGGTGGGTAGGGGAGTCTGCTTTCCATTTGCTGCATAGTTATGTCTTCTAAAATGAAACCTTTCTTCCTCAAGCAAAGAAGCTAAAGAAACTCAGACAGAGGTAGAGGCTCAGAAAGTCACAAGGCTCCTGAGGAACCCTGGGGATGATATAAACAAAGAATAATTATTGAGGGAGAGGAGACTCTTGCAGCTTGTGCATGGTGCTCCTGGGATACAGGTTCCTAAGTCATCACCCTGTTGGGGTCTTTGCAACAATGCAACTATCTACACCACCCATGCTCCTGTAAGTAAGAAGCAATGTTCTCCAGCCTAGAGTTGAGTGGATTTGTTTCTTTGATCTCTTATGGATGCCCTTCTGCGGTGAGTAGATATTTGTTCTAGTCACATCCCCCAAGAAGAGTAATATAGCACTAGTCACGATTCTGTCTTACACACACACATTTGGGAAGAGTATGGGTGTTGCACGAATCTTACAGGTCTTAATAATAAAATCAAACCTGGAGCCAGGTATTGGGGTGAATGCTGGAAGATCAGAGAAGCAGAACAAGCCACAGCTTCCTCACCTCGCCAGTTCCTCAGCTGGTCCTGTTTCCTCAGACTGGAAGCCTCTGAATCTGTATCTAAATGAATCTCAGCTTAACTGCTTCCTCGAAAGCCTGAAAGCTTAACCAGCCTAGTTTCTGGTTTTCACGCCTTATATACCTTTCTGCTTTCTGCCCTCACTTCCTGGGATTAAAGGTGTGAGTCACCATGCCTGGCTGTTTCCAGTGTGGCCTTGAACTCACAGAGATCCAGAGGGATCTCTGCCTCTGGAATGCTAAGATTAAAGGCGTGTGTTACCACTGCCTAACCTCTATGTTTAATATTGTGGCTGTTCTGTTCTCTGACCCTAGGTAAGTTTATTAGCATGCACAATATTTCAAGGAACATAACACCACTACATATGGGTGTGGCTTGCCTGTATTTTTTCTGGTACATCATATGCAGCTACTGTACCCCCCAAATCCTAAACTTAAAACATGACAAGATCTAGAACTTTCTGAGCCCTGATAATGGTAAGAGAAGGGGGAATTTCACACCTGTGATGCAGTAGATAGAAAACTCCACACCTGATGTCATGGCAAGTCACAGAACAGAGGCACCCTGGGAAATGTCCTATAAAATGACCACATGTAAGGTAGATGAAAAATACATGGGGTTTCCCCTGCATCTCATCTCTAAGATCTCTCAATAGATGGATGGATGGATGGATGGATGGATGGATGGATGGATGGATGGATGGATAGATGGATAGATAGACAGATAGACAGATAGACAGATGATAGATAGATAGATAGATAGATAGATAGATAGATAGACAGATAGACAGACAGACAGACAGACAGATAGATAGATAGACAGACAGATAGATAGATAGATAGACAGATAGATAGATAGATGGATGATAGAGATACATCTGTATGTATGTATTGTGTATGTATTTATAACACATGAACAGATAATATTCCAAAACCCAAACACTTTGATCCTGATACTTTGGCTAAGGGACACTGGATCTATCCTCTAAGTAACCAGAGCGAGCTGTGGTGGTGCACATCTGCTGTCCCAGAACTTAGGATGTCAAGGCAGCAGAAAAATAAAAGAGAATTATATTAAGTCAGCCCAAGCTACATAGCAAGACTATTTCAAAAATCAAGAAACAGAATTATGTCACAGAATTTTAATACAGGCTTTCCCACGGTGCTCTTCAAAATGGAAGAAATGGTCCATAAAATTCTAACCTGTATTTCAAAGGGAAGCTATGGCTTAGGAAATTCTGGAAAACATACATGTGATAATTTTAAAGAAAGGAAAAGTTTAAATACAACATGTGCAAGGCACTGACCTGATTTACTTACAAGTACCTCCAGTAAAGAACTGCTGCCAGACGTGGCTTATACATTTAATATGCCCAGCAATGAATCACAACCCCTCACCATGCACTTTTCTACTGAAATCATCCCACTCCCCATTAATTTTGCTGACTGGAATCTCAGGCCAAGATTAAGCAGATAATTTTTCAAGTAGTCGCCCAATCACTTTTTCTGCTAATGGACAGTGGTGAGGGAAGTGAGTGTTTGCCCACGTGGAGAGACAAAACGGTCTTTTGTACCAGACTGCAGAGAAAACGCTAGTGTTGGAATGGGTTTTTGTTATTCTACTGTATATATCATGTAGAAGTTGGGAATTTTCTTAGTCGGAGAAGTTATAAAATACATAGTTTAAATGAGAAAAACCTGAAAGTCATAGAATACCAATTGTGGGAAATAATTGTGATCTAGGACCTTGCGGCCCATTATCTCCTCAGTGAGTTAATCTTTGTCATTAATTTGATTGGATTAAGAGCCACCCAGGAGACACACTTCTGGGGAAGCATGTGGCAGTGTTCCCGGGGAGATATAACTGAGGATGGAATACTTCCCCTGAACACAGGCAGTACCATCACGTGGGCTGGGGGTTCAGACTGAATGAAGAGAAAATGAGAAAGGCAGATGAGCACCATTATTCCCCTCTCTGTGTTGGCATGTGAGGACTTTCACCCCACACCCCTGCTGCCACAAACCACCCACCCCTTCCTCCGCAACAGACTACACCCTCTCAAACTGGAGCCAGAACAAATGCTTCTGTTTGGAAGTTGTCTCTTACCAAATCTTGGACCACAATAATGAGAAACGTAACTAATGCATTCAACTAGAACACTCATTCACCATGCATTGGGTTTTTATTTGGGATTTGGATAATGTGACTCTTGTGAGAATCAGAAGATGTCACCCCAAATGGCACATTATAAGGCCCAATCTTACCCCAGGAAGGCAGTCCTAACTCTGGTTTTACAGGCAATCTCCAGTATAGCTGAACTCCTTTAAAAAGCTACTTTCTATATGTTTTCTACCAGACAGACTTAAAAATACTTGTGGCTTTTCCACAGAGAAAAATTTTAGGGTAGTGTAACACAAATTTTAAATGGTCGTTTAATAAAAAGCCCGGAACCAGATACTGAGGTAATTACTGAAAGATCAGAGACAAGCCACAGCCTCCTCTTACTTCTAAGACTCCTCAGCCTCAAAAGCCTCAGTGGAAAGGCCTTTAGCTGAATGAGCTTTCTCAGCCGAGAAGCTTCTAGTTCCTGTCTCCTCATGCCTTCTATACCTTTCTCTGCCCAGCCATTAAAAACATGTGTACTTCCCAAGGACTGGGATTAAAGGTGTGTGCCACCAGCGTCTAGCTCTGTTTCTCTCCTGGACTGAGTCATTCTCATGTAGTCCAGGGTGGCTTTGAACTCACAGAGATCCAGATGGAGCTCTGCCTCCCAAGTGCTAGGATTAAAGGTGTGTGCCACCACTGCCTAGCCTCTATGTTTAATCTAGTGGTTTGTTCTGTCCTCTGATCTTCAGGCAAAATTTTTTATGGCACACAACATATCACCACAGGTCGCATTGTTAGATACTTCATAATTCTGATCATAAGAAAGTGCCACTGAACACTGTTCACTCAATATTTGCCTCCTATATTTAACACTGGCTTTTTAAATTGTTTCCTAAGTCGTGTGAAAAGCACAGGAATGCAGTTTTCAAGGAAAACAAGTAAATATTTATATCCTGCCCTCAATTTATTCAAAACACACTGTTCTCACACTTTTAAAAGAGAAAATGATTACATATCCAGTTATCTTGAAATAATTAAAAGGTCATCAATTTCCTGTCATGGATGTGATATGGTTTAATTACATTCTATGAATATATTGACCAGATCATCAAGGGATGCAGCCCTGTGGAGAGGTTATTATCTTAACAACAAACTGACATCCATTGAGTAGGGTGTAGATATGTAAATAGAGATTTGAGGCTAGGGGAACCTCAAAACTGACCTCGTGGACTCAATGACAGAGCTGGCTTGAGCCAAAGAGAATCAAATAATAATCATTTCCTCAGCAGAAATCTTTATTCTGAGACATACAAAAATCATTTATATTAATTTGAAACTTTTTCTCAAATAACTTTTATCCATACCACACTATTGAAATTGTACAAATAAAATGGTAAATAAAACTGTACAATTAAGTAGACTTCCAAGGAGCCCCTGTCAGACATCTATCCTAAGCCATTTTAAGGAAATAAAAAGAAATGAGTTTCTAAGGGCGTTGGAAAGTTCCAGATCTATTGTACCACTGTCCTACCACCATCTGAGTATCAGTGAAGGAAACGTTAAACAGTAAATAAGACAGGAAATTGCCTCTGACCACCTAGAATGTGATAAGGCTTACCGTCAGTGAAGCCATTTTGTCTCAGGCCACCCACCAGTTTCTTATAAGACAGGCATGAGTTTGATTCCTCTGACAGACATGCCCCTCTCTGGAAGAAGAAACCTCCTGTCTTCCCTACTGCATCAGACAACATGCCCTTTTCCCTTATTCAAAAATGTTGTGTGCAAGGCCAGTCAGGTCCCTGATGCTCATCAGCTTGCCCCATCCTACCCCATATAGAGCCTACTTCTGTGACTTCCTCCGGGCTGCACTCTCTTCCCACCGTGAGAACAGCATGGAGAATTTAACAGGAGCCTGCCCAGGACCTGGTTAGTTTCCCCTGGCGTACTCTTTCAGAATGTCCAAATGCGGCTGTTTTTACCGAGTGGTAGCATAGAGCACTGCGCAGAGTAGGACTCCTAACTCATGAGCAAGGAGCTGATGAAGATGTTTTTTTTGTTTTTGTTCTTGTTTTGTTTTTTTGTTTATTTTTGTCATCCCTCTTCTCAACATGAATATGTTCTGAGACCTGCTGGGTTGCTGTGACCCCTCTGCAAATCCATCTGAACCTTTTCCGGTGTATGTCCCGCGAAGGCTTCACCTTCCTCCCCCTCTCTACCTAGGCAACAGCTATTGCTCTTCCTAACTCAGCTCACTCCTCAGCATTCTAGAAAAGCCCCAGAGACAAGCATGTCTTCTAGTGTTAACCTTATCCAGCTCCGGCCCTGTCTCTGAGAGGGCAACCTCCTTGGATGAGAAGTCAAATTCCTACTTCCTGACTCAGAGGAAATGACGCAGCCTCTCTGATGAGCTTTGGCTTCTGATAAAGTTGGGACAATAAATAACACACAATTTAAATAAGTCTTCCAGCTACAGAAAAACATGTGACAAGCCCAGCGCAGCCCAGCAATGCACAGCGCTGCTTTGCAAATGGAGGTGCCCTGTGTCCTACTCACTGTCATTCTTACCCGGAGGCTCAGGGACCCCAGCCTGCACCCAGTCAGCACATCCCAGTGACTAATCCCTGAGTCCAAAAGTCCACACATGCATATAGACATTGTGATGTGTGGGGTGGTTCTTTTCATGTGTTGTATATTCCTCCCAGTCTATCTGACCCCTGGTGATCTCCAGCAGATTGCAGGTGCAGAGTAGGATGTGACCATCTTCAAGAACCTAGTGCAAGTACACCAGTAGATGGAAGTAAGATTTTCAACAACAAACAACCATAATCCAAGGCAATGAGTGAGTAATGAAAGTGAAGGAGCATAGAAGGTGGCCACAGAAGCTGGAGCTAGGGTAGCCTTTCAGACAAGAAAGATTTGTGCACTGAAAGATCCGCTCTGATTTTAAGAATCAGAAAAGGATTGGACTTAAAATATGATGTTTAAAAGTCAGTTATTAATGCTCTTCCCAGTGCATGCCAGAACAAGGCAGCCTTGGGTGGGTGGGGAGCCATGAAAACAGAAATAATCTATACCTATCTCTCAACAATCCATGCTACAAATTGATAGTTAAGTATAGCATTGGAATTCTGAAGCAAAGTTAAACTGACAATCGACAGATCAAACTAATCAAGAAATGAACCTCATATATGTATAATGTATAGTTGGAGAGATTCCTTTAATATATGTAAAAGAAATTTTTTATTTATTCTTTAAGAAGCATTTTAGCCGGGCGGTGGTGGCACACGCCTTTAATCCCAGCACTCGGGAGGCAGAGGCAGGCGGATCTCTGTGAGTTCGAGGCCAGCCTGGTCTACCAAGTGAGTTCCAGGAAAGGCACAAAGCTACACAGAAGAAACCCTGTCTCGAAAGACCAAAAAAAAAAAAAGAAAAAAAAAAAAACGAAGCATTTTAAATGAATAAGCAAAGACTAACCTAGGAGAGTTACATATTTAATATACATATATAATTTTGTGTGTTTATTTAATATGTAAATTATTTTACAAAGTTATTTTCATCATAGATGTGACCAAACACCTGGAAAGAGCCAATTTAAAACAGGAAGACTTGACTCTGGCTCACGGTTTAAGGGTTGCAGTGCACGATGGGAGGGAACCATGGCTGTAGGTGGCTCTACTCTCGTGGAAGTGTCTCACAACCCATAGCTGCTTCCTTACATCTTGGGAGAACAAAAACCAGGGAAACAGGTTGGGCCAGATGGAAGCCTCTAGCCCTGACTCTACAACTCTAATTCCTCTAGCTAGCCTCCATCTCTTAAAAAAAAACTACCATCTCCCATCCCTTTGCCACCAACTGAGAAGCAAGTGTTGAAATAGCCAAGTCTGAGGGGGAGACACTTTAGACTCAAGTCACACTGTTCACATACTTAAGATTCTCACTAGAAGCATTCCCTAAAATAAATCCTGAAAGAATTTAAAAATTAAATATAAATATTAATATATAAAAATCAAGAAGAAAATTGAAATAAGTATTTATAATTCTTGGAATAGATACAACTTACCACTTAGAATAAAAGTATTAGCCTATTTGTTAAAAATCTAAGTCCTCGTTCATTCAACATAGAAGAAAAAGAAAGAGCAAATACCCCACTGGGGGGAAGTGTGATGGGAAATACCATATTGACAAAGTGCTAATACCCCTTCGTATGAAGAGATCCATCACAGTGCATGGGAAAATATTAAAGTCCATAGATAAATGATGAAGAATGTGTATGGGTGATCTGATGTGGAAATACAGCCAATCAACCAATGTGTGGAAAATGCTTTCCTTCACTAGTAATCAAGGAACAGCACAGGCAACTCACATGGAGCAGCACTTGACCCTATAGAATGAACAAGTTGTTGTTAATGGTACCCAATACTGCTGGCATTCTGGCACAATCCTTTCAGGAAGCAATTTCACAAAGAGCCTCAAAGTGCTTGTTCTCAATAACTCCACTTTTGTGAAAGAAGTCTAAGAAAATAATCCTGAGTACTATGAAGCATTAGTTATAACAGCCAAAAGGAAGAAAAGAACTCTAATACCAAACTAAAACCTATGAGTTCCATAAATTATGTATAGTCACATTCACTATGCTGTATTTTTCTAAAGTTATAAGGATTACACAAACATGGAAAATATGTTTTATAACATTAAACATAAAAGCAAGATAAATATAGTACAAACATGGTAGTTACATTTATATTAAAAGCAAATACTTGCTTTATATAATAATATATTGATATATTATCGTATATTATATAACAATAAATATATATTAGATTTATTATATAGTGTATATATACCATACAATAATAAACAGACACTATTGCATAATAATAAATATTGTAAGAAATATAAGGAACTGCCAACTGTCTTTCTGGGTAGTTAAACCATGAACTATCTATGAACATACAATGTATACCTGTCTAAACTCCATTTAAACCCAAAGACCTTCCTGCTCTAAATTATCTGTTGACACTGTCAGACCTCATGGTATGTTACATGCAGCTTTAAAGGAATCAGTTTTAAGCCCTCTTAAGCTGTGGTTTGAATGAGAAGTATCCCGTTATCTCATGTGTTGGACACTTGGATACGGCTGATGGCACTGTTTGGAAGCCTGTAACCCTCAGGAGTAGGGGCCTCACTGGAGGAAGTGAGTCGTTGAGGATTTTCCCTGAGGTTTTATCGCCAAGCCCCACTTCTTGTGTGCTCTCCACTTCCTGTCTGCTCTCCATTTCCTGTTTCACCTGCCACTGTGCATTCCCAACCATGAAGGGCTGTATCCCCTCCAACTGTGAGCCACAGTTAAGCCTTCCTCCTCAAGTTGCTGCCAACCAAGTATTTGGGTTCAAGAACTAAAATTACTAATATAGTCTCCACATTGAAGAGCCTTGTCCTTTTCTAAGATTTTTTCAAGAAATAAATTCCTGCCTTTAAAAAAATTTTTAATTTGTTTGTAAGAACCAGTTTCTAGGTTTTGACTTTCATTCATGTGGTCAGTGTGTAAAAAAAAAAAACAAAATTAAGAGCTTCGGCATTTCTTTCAAGGGGAAATCCAGAGGGCTTACCCTCTACAACAGTTCTTTTGCGTAACATTTTAAAAATTCACTGGGATGGAGAGATGTCTGAGTATTTAAGAGTACTGGCTGCTCTTGCAAAGGACCTAAGTTCAGTTCCCAGCACCCACATGGAGGTTCACAACCCTCTGCAACTCCAGTTCCAGGGATCTGATACACTCTTTTGACCTGTGCTGGTACTGCATTTACACAGTATACATACATATATATTTACACTCAGATACATAAAAATTAAAATAAATAAATATTTAAAAGTAAATCATAAAACTCCATTGATTATCTCACAACCACTGTAAAGTATTTCTATCTGTTCTGCATTTCCTCCATAAACTTTGAAGCTCAAATGAGAAATAATGTAGCTATCTACTCACATTTTTGACACATATACATCTAAGATTAAAAACTAAATTGACATGATTCACAGCATCACTGGGCTTCACATGCTTTCCAAACATCATCACATTGTAGAGCTCACATTACCCTCTGCAGCCAACAGCCACATGTGGCTGTTTAACTTTACATTCCGGAAAACTGAAGATTCAGTTCCCCGGTTGTATAAGCCATATTTCAAGCTTAGCCACACTATTGACTTCCACATCACACCTTACAGTTACAAACCAGTTCCCATGCCAAATATAAGGTTCTCAAAGTCACTGTTCTTCCGGGTTCTGGCAATGGTGCGTGGGTCTAGTCCCCATTTCTATGATGATAATACTTAAAGGGCTTCACCAGAAATCCCCAGGGGGAAAGTTTGAGTGCTATTTACATTTAATTAATTAATTAAAATTTGCCTTCAGCCCCCTGTAGAACACACCCCTGACTGTGGTCAGCGGTTACGCACAGACTTTGTCATTTTGCTGACGGACCGCACATTCTCATCGATCAATTCTAAATTGGATTATTGTTAGTTTTAAAAGCGCCTGAGCAGCAGAAAGTGGCTGTGGTGGCAGGCAAAGGAGAGATTGATAGCGGAATAAACAGGGAAAGTGACAAGATTGGCAACGGAATTGATCACTGTCAGCGGGTCGGTGGTCAGCCAGCTGCCCTTTAGTGTCCAACGTAAACATCAGAATAATGTTTAGACAAACACGTTTGATTTTCGAGGTAATGGGTATGTCAACTAAATGACAAACCTTAGAAAGGTCAAAGGGATATCCATTTTTCAGACTTTTTCAACGATTAATCATTGATTTGGGGGCCGGTGCACTTCTAGACAGAGTGGCGAGCACATTGGCTTGAGGGTGGCTGGGTGATGCTCCAAGTCCATATCAGCACCACCACCACCACCACCAAGGATTCACCCAGTGCTTTTCTCCACAATAAAGCTGTGTTACAGTGAATCAAGAGTTCACTCTTTCAAATTGGAAACAGATATGGAGCGGGATTTCAGTTGTGTAGAGACGATGCATGTAGCAGGTCTAACACTTCAAACAACCTATCTCATCAGCAATCTGCACACCAGGTACTCACCGTAATAAACCAAATGCAGCCAACTTGTTCATTATGGCCACCAACCTCTGAGGACTTCATAATCTTGTCCCAATACAATATACCATTAGTAAATCACAAGCACCCCAAAATTATAATTTAGTACAACTCCCTATTTGCTGGGTTGGGGTGTGTGTGTGTGTGTGTGTGTGTGTGTACTTGTTCATGTGTGTATACATCAACACATCTGTCTATACAAGAGTGTGGAAGCCAGAGGTTGAATATTTGGTTCCCAACTAGTAGATTAAGTAGATTTAAGAGTTGTGGCCTTGTTGGAGGATGTCACTGGGGAGGGCTGTGAAGTCTCAGACCTTTCTGCCATTCCCGGTGTGGGGAATCCTCTCTGCTTCTTGCTTGCAGTTCAAGATTGAGCTTGCAGCTTCTGTTCTCAGCCCCCAGTTCCTCCCCCTGATGCCTCCACTCCACCATCATAGACCCAACCCCCGGAACCATAAGCCCAAATAAACTTTCTACAGATTGTCTTGGCCATGGTGTTCCGTCACAACAACAGAAGAGTACCTGGCACATCTGTCACGGTCGAGGTGCCCAGGTAAAGTAGCATCTCAGGAGAGAGAGCAGAAGCCAGATGTAGTCAATTACCTTCTTAGTGTCTGATGCTCCTGCCAAATTCCCACGTAAGGGGACAGTTGGGAAATGTCTCCAGTCACATTTGCATTATGGAAGGGTCTTAGTTCAGGCCACTGTGCAGAATACCACAGACTGGGTGGCTTAAAAGAACAGAATTTTTATTTTTCCTCTCAGTTCTGAGCCCTGCAAATCAAGGTACCAGAGTGATCAGGGGCTGGTAAAAGATTTTCTCCCCTTTTGATGATGTTTGTCTTCTAGCTGTGCCCTCATTTCAGAGATAAGCTCATTGGGTATCTCTTCTTAGGGTACAAATTTTATCACAAACCCCATCCTCATCTTCCATCTAACCTTAATTTCTTCACAAATGCTCATCTCCAACTTCCATCAAGGCTTCAACATAAGAATAGTGAGGGGTAGTATTCAGGCCATAGAGGAGACGTGTAGTTATCAGCTTTCAGGAGTAAAGATGGGGGAAAGCCATCACATTAAAAACAGCTAAAGAATTAAAGAACAATAAAAAGAATACATGGCCAAAACAAGACACTGGGCCATGAAGAGCCTGCATTTGGGAATATGAGCCCTGGACACAAGGTGGTCATGATGTCTAAGCACAGGGGACACCTGAGATTATCTGACCAGTCCATACAAATCCTATTACAATGACAAAATGTATAATTCCTTCATCCTAGTTCTGTTAGGAAACCTCCTCTGCCTCAGAACCAATGAGATCACTCAGTGGGTACACGTGCCTGCTGCCAGGCCTGGTAGCCTGAGTCCTGTTGCTGGGACCTACGAGGTGGAAAGGGAGAAACACCCCTGCAAGTTTTCTTCTAATCTCTACAAGTGTGCCCCCCACTCACTCACAAAGAGAGTAAATAAATACAATTTTAGTCCATTATCTCAAAATCACTGAATGCCAATTAGTTTAATTCTAATCAATTTTCATTTACTTCCTTATCTTTAATTGTTTTAATTCTTTGACAGTTTTTATGTATGTATAGAAACTATTTTGATCACTTTCATCCACCATTACTCTTGTACACCCCTCCCCTCCCACCGAGCCCCTCCTTCTTCCCAAGAGTCCCCTTCCTACTTTTGCTGTCTGTTGCTTGGTGTTGGTGGTCCCCTGGGTTTATTTGGTGTCACCTGCATGAATATGAGTGGGGCTCATTTACTGGAGTTTGAGCCATTTACCTGTGACTATACCAACAAAGAAAAGGCCTCCCCCTCCTAGCAACCACTAACTGCCAGGAGCTCCTGAGGAAGGGGTGGGGTCTCATGAGCCCCTCCCCACCCCAGGACAGAAGACTGATAGCCCCCCCCCCCATTCACACCTTCTCCAGGGACCCACAGCTGCTGTGAGTTCATGAGTACCAAGGCCACGTCTCATCCCGGAAGGTGCCTAATAGCACTCTCTTGCTGATTCCAGCTCTTAGATTCTTTCTGGCACTTTCTCTGATGTTCCCTGAGCACTGAACAGGGCAATATAGATGTACCATTTAGGGCTGAGTGAACACTTGACAGTCACTTCGTCCCAACGGTCAGTGTGATGGTTATAAGTCTTTGCATTTACCCTTGTTCCTTGCAAACAGAAGAGCCTTCATCAAAGGCTGAGAGCAGCACAAACCTATGGGAATAAACAGATGTTTAGAAAGCAGCCTGGCAGCATGTCTGCTTAGCAAAAACAGTGGTAGTAGATCCCCTAAGGGCCTGTGAGCCAGCATTTTACCATTGGTAATGAAGAGAGATGAGAGATGCTTTGGAGAATGCTCTGGGAAGCCTTGGAGCAGGCAGCAGCAGCAGCAAGTCTCTCACTGCTGTAGCAGGTTGTTTGGAAGAGCACAGGTGAAGAGAAGAGTTACATAGGAGGAATTCTCTGCTCTAGGGATGCCCTTTGTATGGAAGGAAAGTATCACCTAGGACAGCCAACAAGCTACAGCTACAATGCATGGCCCACACTACCTAGAGAAGGAAAAAGCCCGGGTGAGCACAGATGGGTCCAGTGAGAGTCCATAGATGAGTAGCACATCACCTTCTAAGGTCAGTCTTCAACACGGCTATAAGGACTCCTTTTGAATGGTGGGGTAACAGGCAATGATAATTTCATAGGTGTAGGAAGATAAAGCCTATGAAGCTTAGAGATGAGCCAACCCAGAGTCTGCCTAAGGGCCTAGCTACAGGCACTGTCAGAGGTCCTGATCATCAATGAGGGGTGACCATGCAATGTCACTGGATCAGGACACAGCTGGGGTGCTGGGAGGAGGGTATATAAGGCTCTCCCCATTGCTGAACGAATGAATCTGCTGTTTGCCTTTTACCCAACTTCCTGTGTCTCTGCCATTGACACTGAGCCTCCTCACCCCCCTCCCCTCCCCTCCCCTGAGGGAGCCATTAGGACCTAGTAACACATAGGCAAAAAGCTGAAAGACTGGAAAATTCTATGTGATATGTGGACCTCAAACACGTTCATAAGCATTAATAAGACTGTGAGATGTGGTTCTAGAAGACTCACAGATCCGCGGTTCACACTGCATGCTTCTTATAGGACCTTTTGGGAAGGCTTGCTGCTCACTATGAATTTAAAATAAGGAGTGGGGTTAGAGACCAGTTTCCAAAGAGTCACAAAAGAGGATGAAGGAATGGCAGGTAGAGGAAAAAGGGAGGGATGGAGACAGAAAAACCCTAAGAAAGAAAACCTCACATGACTCCTCCCAGGAAAGTCTAGCCTTTTGACAACGCAGCACAAAGTTGCCATCTAGAATCTTCATGCTGGAAAACAGTACAACTGATTTATTTTTTTAAATTTACAGAAAAATCTTCAAGTATCTTAAATGCATTTATATTTTTGTGTATTTATAGCTTTTCTTGGCAACAGGTTAAACACACCTGAGATGTTTCTGACGCCCTGATGGAATGTGGGAAACTCCTACACAGAAGGGAGCCTAAGAGGAAGGCAGACAGACTTGGTTTGTACATCAAGAGCTGAGCCTTGCCACATTCTGACATTCCTTGGGGGTTCCATTTCCCTGAAGTGAGCACAGTGGGGTGTCTGAGGAAGTGTGGAAGTGTCTTGGTGTGCGGGTTTATCTTCTGTGTTGTTTGTTCTTTGCTATTTTGGAAATTGCCCCTGCCTATAGTAGCCATTAGATGTAGTGCAAATTCTAATTGGTCTTAATAATAAAAACCCAGAGTCAGACATCAGGGTAAATGCTGAAAGATCTGAGAAATAAAGGAGCCAGCCACTAGCGAGACTTCTTAACCTTTACTGAATCCTTAGACCAAAAAGAAGCTGAGCTCCTGTCTCTTTCCACTTCATAATCCTATTTCCACCTCCCTTTGCTGGGATTAAAGGAGTGAGCCTCCACCACCTGGCTCTGTTTCTCTTTTAGACTAGTTCAATCTCATGTAGCCTAGGGTGGCCTTGAACTCCTGATCTTCCTGCTTCCTCCTCCCAAGTGCTGGGATTAAAGGTGTGAGCCACCACTGCCTGCCCTCTATGGTTAACTAGTGGCTAGCTCTGTACTCTGATCTTCAGGCAAGCCTTATTTGTTAGATCACAAATAAAATATCACCACACTTAGACATTAGCTAAGGTTGGCCTAAAGCACATGACGGGTGGGTGTAGTTTACAAATGCCATTGCACTTTATGCGTAGAATCTGTTCTTCTGTGGACTCTGGCAGCAGGGTCTGGGAAGCTCACTCCTCTCCTTTGTGTGGGTATTGATGGATGTCTGTGTTTCTTTTTTAAGTGAGATAGTTTAAGTCCAACACACTTTGAGAGCTTCTCCAACTAAGCCAAAAGTTAAAGACCAGAAAGCATTTAGAATTTTTTGTGCTTGTCTTTGATTTCTAAGCAGATGTCCATGGTCATGAGACTACGTGTACCAATCTCCCTCAGTGGCCTTGGTGTTCATATCAACAGAGCATCATGTAGAGGCAGGTGAGTGCATATGAACATAAACCAGCAGAATCTGTCCTGGCTATTTGCTGGCTATACATTCTGAGTCTGGACACTTTACCCCTTTACCCCTCCAAAACTCTGGTCAGGTCTCCTGTCCTCATCTACAATCTCAAGGTGAGAAGATGGAGAAGTGTTAGAAACCAAAGATCATTCCTTTGCTGTGAAGACAAATAATAATAACTCCTGGAGATTCACAGGTTAGGCTCAAGTCTACAATCAAATGGTATGTATACACACAGACCCTGCCTGTCAGTCTCAGCAGTAACATGAACACACTTGCTAATAATTCATCTATGGATGAGCTGCCTCTGTGGCACTTTATGGAAGGGTAAGGTGTATGCAGCTGTGTTCAAGTTAAGTATAAACCTGGGATAATGGTAAATTTCAACTTTCTGAAAAGTTTTTAGGAGATACAGTAAAATTGAGGCTTTCTCCTTGAGTGTGCAGTTCTGTGAATTTTAACACATGTGTGAGTTTGCACAAACACCACTATAAAACAGGATATTTTTATTACCTTAAGGAATTCTATCCTATGGTTCAGCCAGTTGGCTCAGTAGGTAAAGGTACTTGCCTCTGAGACTGATAACCTACATTCAATCCCTGGGTCTGCATGGTAGAAGGAGAGAACCCACCCCCAAAATTGCAAAAGCTGTCCTCTAACCTCTACACATGCACTGGGTCAAGCATGTGCCCCCCTCCACATACACTAAATAAATGTTTAAAATATTTGTAAAATAGGCAGGGTGGCAGTGGTGCACAACTTTAATCCCGGCACTTGGGAGGCAGAGCCAAGCAGATCTCTATGAGTTTGAGGACAGCCTGGTCTAAAGTGTGAGATCCAGGACAGGCACCAAAACTACACAGAGAAACCCTGTCTCAAAAAAACAAACAAAAATTTGTAAAATAATTTCATACATCTATCTTTTTATAGTCATATTCTTTTCCTGCCCAATCTCTGCAACCACAAACTTATTTCCAGATGATTCTGACTTTTCTCTAAAACAATCATTTAAATAGTTTCATGATATGCAATATGGCCTTTTGAACTTGCTTGATTAATAATATTCCATGACTTAGACATACCATTGTTTGTTTTACAATTCACTCCTTGAAGGACATCTTTGGTATTTTGTTTGCTTAAAATGTATATTATTTATATATTTGTGTATGACTGTGTGAATAGATATCACATACATGGTGCCCTCAGAGATCAGAAAAGGGCACCAGATCCCTTTAGAGCTGTAATCACAGGTGGTTGTGAGCCACTTGACATGGGTGCTGGGAGCTGAACTCACATCTCTGGGAAAGCAGTAAATGCTCCAAACTGCTGAGCCTTCTCTCCATCTCCATAGTATTGTTTTGATGCGTATTCCTAGAGGACCATCTCCAAGGCCTTGTTCCCCAGTGGGGCAGCATTGGAGATATCTAAGGCCCTTTAGATAGACATGGCTAGTAGATGAGATGTGCATCCCTGGGTGTCTAAGTAGACTGCAGAACTCCTGGGCTCTCAATCTTAATTTGATTTCCTGTTGCTGTGTTAAAGAGCCCTGATGAAAGCAGAGGAGAAGGGCTTTGTCTCCCAGGTCCAGACTATAGTCTGTCGTTTGGAGGAAGTCAAATGGCAGGAACTTGAAATAGATAGTCAGGTTACATCCACAGTCAAGAGCAGAGAGCTATGAATTAATATACACATGCTAGTGCCCAATGGGCCTCTCCTTTTCATTCAGTCCAGGGGCCAGGTCACAGAATTGTGCTGCCCACATCAGGGTAGGTCTTCCCACCTCAATTAACCCAAGAAGAAAATCCCTGGCACCCATGCCCACGGCCAGCTTGTCCTAGACAATTCCTCATTGAAACTCCCTTCCCAGGCAATCCCACACAGATCAAGCCAACAATCAAAGCCAAGTATCAGTCAGCCTGTCTCTGCCTCCTGCCCCACAGGTGAGTAGTTCTTCTCTACTACAGGCTGCCACCACTGCCCTTAGCAGAGGTGAGGTGTCTGATTATCCAGAACACGTGAAATGAACTCTTTCTACTTAATAAGTTAGTTTCCACAGGAATTTACTACAGTAATGAATGTACTTGTTTTGTTTTCATGATCTTGTTGGCTATAAATAGAATTGTAAACATCCAAGTATAGTTTATCATATGAACAGGCATCTTCTCTGTCCAAAGATAAATATTGACAAGTGAATACTAACGCAATATGTATTCAGATATTTTCAAACCAGTTTCAACCCCAGTCAACCAATGCACTTAAACAAGCATGCCTTATCTGCTGTAAAATTTGAGTTGTTTTGATATTGTTAGTAGTATTTGATATTTTTGTGATATAATTGAATTTTTTCAGAAAAAAATTAACCCCAAAACACTACTCTAGCAGCTATGAAAGCATTTTAGTGGGTCTATCAAGAGTTACTATTACTGTTTGAGGGATATTTATTTAATTTTACAAAAACAAAATAAAACAGCTGAGTAAAAAGGGGCCCAGTCATGAAAACCTTGAGTCAACAAGGACTTGACATTGAAAAACCACACACTATGCTTTGATGGGAACACAATGCATCTTCTCCAGGGGAGTGCTCAGTGCTCTCAAGTGCACTTGAAGACAATCATGGGAGTGCACCAAACACTGTCTTCAACATTTGTTGATCAATCCTATAAGAAACCCCCGCCACTGAAGTTCTATGGGCCAATCCATAGCTAGCAACTCCCACCCGAGTCTCATGGGCTATGCGCCAATCCATATCCTCCAGGTTGATGATGATAGCATAATGTCCATGTCCTTAAAATTCAATTGCTTTCTTTCTAATCTATGCCCCATTATGCAGGCCTTGGAAATAGTCTCCGAAGAAGGTAAGCCTTCTATTGATCCCCATCTGCCTACATAGCAACTGGTGTGTAGCAGCGGGTAGTTTAGTGGGGGGGGGGGAGAAAATATTGATCCTAGGAAACTTAATATTATTAAAAGACAGTTGTATTAAACCTCTTTCCTGGATTTAGCTGAGCTCTTTTTTCCCCTCCCCTTTCCCATTTTCATAAAAATCAATGAAGCTAACATCCTTGTTAGTTTTAGTGTCTACTAAAGCAGTTCCATGTCACTGTAGAGCCTGCGTAGGGTGAAGCCTAGCACTGGGGCTTGGAGACCTGGGCTGACAGCTGAGTGCATCTCTCACCTTCGTTTGTCTACCACGTGGAAGGAGCCGTGTTCGAATTTCACTTCCTTTGTGATCTGTTTCCTTTGGAATGTAAGTCTCTAGCTGTTACTTAGCCTCCGTTATAGATGCTTAAGTAGACATTATACCACTCATTACTCAAAAGCAATGTCCAGTGTGAGAAAAATCTAAAGAAATAAAATCAATGAAGACAGAATTTTTTGATGACATACCTACCAATCAAAAGGAAAAACACGTCATAATTTGATTTTTAAGAAGGCAAGTCATGTTCTCTTTGGAACTATCTAGGCTCAAGCTTTTCTTTTCCGACAGAGAGCAGCTGCTTCTGATTTCTGGGAAGATTAAAACATTCTGGAATCTCTCTGCATATCCAAGTTCTGATAGAATGTTGGTATGTTATTATCAAATGTAACAAGGCTGGGACATGGCTGAGAGGCAATGAACCGAAAACTGGAATCTTCTTCTAATTATATCCATAAAACTCCTTTTAATTTTGATGCCATAAATTTGGAATTTGGAATATTAAGACGGGTTGGACTTTGCAAAACAACATGTTCTTTCTAGATACTACAAACAGTGTTTTAAAAATAAGAAATCAAGAATAATGTGGAAAATATGTGGGAAAATATCAGTTTATAAAACTTTTCAAAGATGTTAGGAGAATTTAGACAATTTTAGCCTGCAAATATTCATAGTGCATTTTGTAATTTTCTATCTCTGCCTCAGGTTTCAATTGAGTGGGTGCCTCTCCACTGCCAGCCAGCCAGATCTGCATCACTACTGGAGGCACCATGGACATCAGTAAGCCTCTGGCTGGAGTGAATGCTGGGATTTCTGACCATTCTTGTTTTCCCACTTGCCACCTTTTCATCCTCACTGTTGCCTAAAGAGCCATCCAAAAAGTGACCAAAGACACAGCACAGGGAATGCCTATCTCATCTCCCTCTTTAGGCTCTGACTTCTGTGTCTTGTCCTGGAAGGACCATTACAGGACGCCCACTCACAAGATCTCTTCCTTCTGAGGAACCAAGACCTACTACATCAAATCATATGGAAAGTTGCTACGGGCTTGACATTAGCTGTCAGATAAATAGCTACATTCAGCATCATGCTGGGAGGAATCTGGCTCAACACACAAGGCCAGAGAGCCAGGCAGGTACCAGAGCAGGGTCATGGTAAAAAGGGCAACTTATCACTTGAACCACAATTATTACAAGGGATGGAGATGTGTTCTAGTTAGCTTTCTGATGCTGTAATGAAACACTCTGACCAAAAGCAACCTAGGGAGGGAGGGTTTATGTGGCTCGCACTTTCCAGTTATAATCTATTGCTGAGGGAATTCAGGTCAGGAGCAGAGAAATGCTGCTCACTGGCTCACTCTCAGCCTCATGCTCAGCTTCCTTTGCTATACAACCCAGCTCTCCCTGTTTAGGAATGGTACTGCCCACAGTGGACTGGGCCATCCTACAATAATTAGTGAAGGATCTCTCACAGACATGGCCATTGGCCCATCTGATCTAGGCAATCCCTCAGTTGAGACTCCCTCCGATGGCTCTAAGCTATGTCAAGGTCACAGCTGAGCACACTAGGACAGCAGGGAAGGGATCATACCAATGGGTGTTTTGTTTTGTTTTGTTTTGTTTTTTTGTTTTTTAAGTGTAGTGGAAACTACTGTTCTGGGGTTTTTTGTTATTGTTGTTGTCAATGCATTGGCACCCCACCCCCACCTAAACCTATGGAAGCCACAGAATCTAAGTTACCAAAACACACACCAGATAAAATTCAAGTCTATTCTGCACCACACAGTTTGGTCATATCATTGGTCTACTAGTCATCATTGCTATAGCCATGTTCATTACCTTTATTTAGGGAAAAAGGGATTTATTAACCCTTTTTTAGTGTCTCCCTTAGACATTAGCTTTACAAACACAAATGCCCTTTTCTCTAAAATTTCAATGTGCTCACCCTTTCTCTAGAGGCTAAAAAACTCCAAAGTAGACCATAAGAGACCATCACATAAAATTCCAAGGTATTTATTAGAGGACTTACCTCTCTGAACCAAAGAAAATTTAAAATAAGGAATGCATTGGTAAGATGTCAGGAAGAGAAGCTAGACATCTGAATCCAATTCCCCAATAAAGTAAGTTGCCTACAACTAGAATCAGGTATTTTCAGTCCTTAGAGAGGGCAGTGTTTGCCTGTCCTGACCAGCATGGCACATCCTAGAATACAGACTCATCTCCTTCAGGAAATCTCTAAGGCAGCACAACTCACTGAGGCCGCCATTGAACCCAGTTTTCTCCTGTCCGAACCTTCTCTTTGTTGAGAACATTCCTGCCCTTCCCTTTCCCCAACTGGAACTGTTACAAGAAGCTTTCTTTCATGCTCTCCCTAAACCCTGCTGCCATTGGCTTCCCATGACTATCGCTGTGCGTTTGCATGTGTGCAGGTGCATGTACATGTGTGGGTACATGCGTCCACATGGATTTGAAGGCCAGAGGTTGACACTGCTTGTCCTCCTCAGTTACCCACCACCTTATATTTTGAGACAGAATCTGGAGCTCAATGATTTCGCTAGACCGGCTGGCCATCCTGAGATCTTCCTGTCTCTGGCTCCTGAGAGCTGGGATTCCAGGTGTGCACAATGCTCGGCTTTTCCTACATGGATTCTGGGGAACTGAACTAGGGTTAGGGTCCTCATGCTTTCACTTTGCTGTCTGAGCCATCTCCCTACACCCCTACTTTAGATTTAGGTGACACCTGGACTAGCCCGTCAGCATTCATACTACCTACACACTGCCCCACTCTTCCAAAGGCTTCAGTTGTCTCCTAAGTGGCTTCTTGGTGACCGCTCCTATGAAGCCATGTGATGTCTTCTCATTTGGATTCCCTCAAGTCTCCTCTTCCCCCTTCTGCTCAATGGAGCTCCCTCACCTATGCAGATGGAACACAAATGTCACCCCCCACACCCTCCTAATCTCCACCTCTCTCCACAGAAGAACAGGGGCTCCCAGCCCGGGGCCATTTGTTCAGTCACCACCACAGTCCTTGGCTGCTTTCACTACAGTTCCGTGCTTTAGAGTCCCCACCACCACCATGTGTATTTCCAGAAGTCCTGGCCACTGCTTGCTCTTCTCACACTCTCAGGGCCTGTGGCATCTTTGGAAACATAGCACATACATTCAGAAGCCTCTGGGCAACTTATGTGCTGATGAGTTCTTTCCAGTCACTCTCCAGCAAAGTGGCGCAGATGATCAAAAGTGTGATCATTGGCAATTTGGGCTCCATTAAATTTTTGTGACCAACTTACTTTACTTTTGCCCACTTGGGTCCATTTGTTCTTCCTAAGAACAGCTTATTTATTTAGAATGGATCCTATGATAATGCAAAGAAGAGGGCAGACGGAATTAAGGATCTGGAGGCTCCTTGGCACTTACTTCTGAAACCTGGGCATGTCCTGCACCCTGGAGAGCATGGCCATGCAGAGGGAATCACTTGTTGGCTCCCAAAGCAAACAGCTCTGAGACTGATCATCAGCTGTGGGTGAAATTAACAGCATGGTCCCTGAGGCCACCAGTCCTTGTGCCAACAAATTGGCTTTTGGAGCCCACACCTGCCTCAAGCTAGTCAATTATCAGTGTTGAGAAAGCAGGAAATGAAAGTCCCATGGCTGGAAGCATCAATAATTTAAATAAAGGAGCCATAAAGAGTGGCCCTCCTTCCTGGAGTGTAAATGAATGAGATTCTAAGTGTATGGTAAAGACACTGTAATTGCCAGCAAATTAACTCCCAATGAAGACAGAGAGGGAAATCCATCTCCTTTGACTGGCACAATTTCCTTCCAAAGGGATTTTAGCATTAGGAGAGGGAGCTCAGCTCAGAAGGGACCGTGCTTCTGCGGTGGTATCAGTTCGCAGCAACCTCCAAGGAGGCTTCTGTCAACATTGTGAAACCCACGTGGTGCTGCTGGGGCATTCTGCACTGCAGCCACAGCCCTTCCCAGGAGGCTGGTCTAGAGGTGTGCAGGATTGCTTGATTGTGGGAAAGCAGCTCTCTCTCCCCTATACCCTCTCTGGCACACTAAGGTGTGAATGTGTGTGCACGAGATGGTCCTGTATGTGCAGGTACACAAGTGTGCGTGTGCACCTCACACAGCCATCCTGGGTGTTGTCCCCCCAGCTCTGCCTGCTTTTCATGCAGGGTCCCCCACTGCTAACATCCTCTGTCTCTGCCTCTCCAGAGCTGGATATGGAAGCATGTCCCACCAAGCTCAACTTTTTAACTTTTTAAGAGTTCTGGGGATCAAACCCATGTCCGTGTGCTTGTATAGCAACCACATTACTGACTATGCTGTCTCTCCAGCCCCAGCAGACTGATATTTAGGAATAAGATCTATACATGTTTTGGCTCCTTAGCCAACATTACCATGTATTTTATTAGAGATGTCCCACTGGACTGACCAGACAAGAGCTAGGCCTCATCTCAACTGAAGATGGCTTCCCTCCACTTTCTCACTCTGGTTTGTGGGGACTCTGTATCTGGAAATTTCCTTTTGATTCAAAGTAATTTTCTCAGTCAACCTCACTCAAGCTAAGATCCTGGTGATTGTCCTCATTTTGTAGATATCATTTTAAAGTCCTTTCAAGGGCATCAGGATGTATAGACCACAACCTATCAAACTATATACAAATGGCACCAGAAGTCAGCCCTCACCAGGAGTGAGGGATTGATCCATGCAATCTCAACAACACACTACTCAAGAATAAAAACAGACAAGCACTCGTGTCACATGCTTCCACTACTGCGGAATGCCCAGACTGGCACATCAGTAGAGACCATAGGTGGATGGCATCCAGGACTGGTGGGACACAGAGGAGACTGCTCCTTGGCTGGTCAAGTATCATTTCTTCTGTGAGTGAACATCCTGACAGGAGTGCCTTAGCCGGGGAGCATCCCAGGTTACAGTCTATAGTGTCAGGGAAGTTAACGGAAGAACTCAGGCATCCAGAATACCACATCCAAGAGCAAAGAGAAATAAATGCATGCATGTTTGGTGCTCAGCCAAGTGTTGCAGAGGCCAGAAGAGGGCATTCAATCCCCTAGAACAGGTGGTTGTGAGCTATTCTACATGGGTGCTGGGAATTGAACCCAGGTCCGCTGCAAGAAAAGCAAAGGTTCTTCACCATCTTGCCCACTCACTCACCTCAGTTTAAAGTGCCTGGGATGAACAGATGCACTCTGTAGGTTCTTCGTATGAAGCTCCCTAATCAGGGAAAACTTCATGTAGTTAGAGTTTTCCTGCCTGGCCCAGTCAGGACAAATCTCTCTTACCTGCCAGTCCCACAGTCGCTCAGACCCAACCAAGAAAGCACACAGAAACTTATATTGTTTAGAAACTGTATGGCAGTGGCAGGCTGCTTGTTATCTACTTCTTCTCTCTTAAATTAACCCATTTCTGTTAGTCTATACTTTGCCACATGGCTTGTGGCTTACCAGTGTCTTTACATGTTGCCTTTCATGGTGGCGGCTGGTGGTGTCTCTCTCCAACCTTCTACTTCCCAGAATTCTCTTCTCTCTTGTCCCACCTATACTTCCTGCCTGGCCACTGGCCAATCAGAACTTTATTTACATGGAGCTATATCCACAGCACTTCCCCTTTTCTTTTTTTTTTTTTTTTAAGGAAGGTTTTAACTTTTACATAGTACAATTATATATAACAAAACAATTATCAAACAAGAATTATAGTTACAATATTAAAGAAGATATCCTATCTATCTTATATTTGTGAGTCTAAGGTTTTATATCTAACTTATCTTTTATCATAATTGAGGAAATTATAACTATCTAGTCTTCAACCACATCAAAGACGTCAGAAGGATATAATATTACCTGAGAACCGGGAGAAGGATGCAAGCATTTTTCAGGAGTCTTGCAAGAGTAGACAGAGACAGCTGGCAGCCTGGACAGTCACCTAATGTTCCTTTGTAAAGTTGGGGCATTTGTCTTCAGCCCACAGGGCTAGAGTCTCTCGGTCACTTCTCTCAGTGTCCTGTGGAATGTCTGGCAGTTTCCTCTGTGAAGCAGGAACCTGAAGGACCATTTTGTCAAGCAAAGTTTAGTGGTCACCTTTCTATGGGTCCTGCATGTCCAGTCGATCAAGCAGTCCAGGCAAGAACAGTTTCTTGCTCAAATGGCTATTTTTGCAAAGGTGAAGATAAGATATGAAGTGTCTTCAATGCCCATCCTCCTCTCTGAAGTAAATTGGTGCTGCCAGGAGCAGACATATCTCACTGTCCAGAAAGTCTAAATTTTAAAAGTATATTAAATGCCATATTCTGTAGGTCTTTGAAGTATTTGAAGATTACCTATCTATCTGAAATATGTCTATGTATATGTAGAAGACTTAAGTAACATGGCTATGAGTATGATTATCATAGATGACTAATTATTAATCTATTTTTAATTATCGATTACAATTTAAAATGAGCTATACAAACATAATAGCTTAAACATGAGTAGAAATATGCACACAGTATAACAAAATTAACTTTAAGTTTGTATCAATAGACTAAAGTCTATACCAATGTAAAACATTTTAAACAAGTTATTGCTCTTTAGAAGTAAGTTCCTTAATCTACCCTTTTATCCTATTATATCTATATCATATTCCCTTTTCTCTTTAGAAAGAGATCACATTTATAATCAACCTGCTTTAAAGAAAAATATTGGTTTTTCTCTGTCCCACACCAAAGGGCTCTTCTGATTTGGGACACAAGAATCTCTTAACCTTTTATTTTAACAATGTGCTTGGGTTTAGAGAAGGAGTGAGTCAATTCCATCTCCAAAGCCAGCTGGGAATTTGGGCGTAGTTTTTCTTACTACTTCCTGCTGGAGGGGGGCGCTGTATCATATGGGGACACAAAGAAAATTTTAGGATTATGGAGTAGTCCATTAGGGTGAACCTCTGAGCCAGTTGCCTTGAAACCATTCTGGGTGTCGGATCATCTGGGCCATGGTGTCATTGGAGACCTTTCAGGTGGTCTTGGCTGATCAAACCTGATGTATCTTAAACTTGAACAAATCCACATCCTCTGGCTTTCTGTGGAAACAAAAGCAGAGACTCTTTTCCAAAGCAACATATCCTTATATACAAATTTTGAAGTCAAGGTACCTTTAAAATTTACATATTTGTTTAACTCAACAGCTTTTACGATCAAATCTATCTCTGCAGTTAAAAATCCCAAAGACAACATAAAACCAGATTATCTGTGTAATATCCATCTTTGTAAGACTGAAGCA
Source organism: Onychomys torridus (assembly GCF_903995425.1). Lineage (NCBI taxonomy): Eukaryota > Metazoa > Chordata > Mammalia > Rodentia > Cricetidae > Onychomys > Onychomys torridus. Next base: position 70,513,456 of record NC_050454.1, read on the forward strand.
CCACTGTGGCTTCTGGCTCTGCCCACCTCAGCTTTCCAACATGGCAGTGGTACAGTTTACCGCCAGCTCTGGGTCTGGAGCCATGTGTACCATCAGCTATCAGAAGCAGTTCTATCAAAGCAGTGCATAGCCCCGAAACCTTTTTTTTTTTTTTTTTTTTAACTTGCAAAGGCTAAATCCAGCATGCAGCAGAGTAAAGTGCTGCTTGTAGATTCCTCATTCCCGCCACACTGCAGGTCAGACACACACGCCAGGAACCCGCCATAGTAGCTCAAACAGGCAGGCTGCAGCTAACTTGAGAGAGACAACTAGGAAGCTGTTTTTAGCTCCGTTTTAGAATCTTTTTTCTCAAGTTTTAGGTGGAAATTCTTGCCAAAACGTTGGGTGCATTTGTAGCTAGAGTTTTCCTGCCTGACACAGTCAGGACAAATCTCTCTTACCTGCCAGTCCCACAGTCGCTCAGACCCAACCAAGAAAGCACACAGAAACTTATATTGTTTAGAAACTGTATGGCTGTGGCAGGCTGCTTGTTATCTACTTCTTCTCTCTTAAATTAACCCATTTCTGTTAGTCTATACTTTGCCACATGGCTTGTGGCTTACCAGTGTCTTTACATGTTGCTTTTCATGGTGGCGGCTGGCAGTGTCTCTCTCCAACCTTCTACTTCCCAGAATTCTCTTCTCTCTTGTCCCACCTATACTTCCTGCCTGGCCACTGGCCAATCAGAACTTTATTTACATGGAGCGATATCCACAGCAACTTCAGATATAGTAAAATAGGGCAGAGGAGGGAGGGTTCCTGTAGACAGCTTTCTTGTGGCCTCTAAGTCTCAGCAACCAGAGGCTGGGCCTCCACCACATATCTAACCTTTCTTACAGCCCTTCTGAGATGCCATGGTTTACTTGAAAGAAATCAAGCTGAATCGGCCTCATCTTTTCATTGGCACAGATCCATGCACTATGACAAAATGGATGCAGCAGACATAATGCTAACTGGAATTATTGTTGTTCTTATCCATGTTCTGTGCCGACTTCTATTTTCTGTGGCCTAAAATTAGATGGTGCATGTTTATTTAGCTCTCACATGGAATTTTCTGACTGTATTGAATTTCTGACACTGTGATGGTGGCACATAGCTCAGGCAAAAGAGCCGGTGGTCACATGCTGCTGACAACATCATGACTTCACCCTGGGACAGAGGTGGGACACAGCTAAGGAAGCAATGTTGGTTTCTGGTCTCTAACTTTCTCACTCCCTCAGCTACTTGAGCATCCTCCCAGAGCCTCAGCAAATGAAGCTGTAACATTGCAGATTCATAGATGTGAAGGTTTGGACGATCTCATTCGATCCTCCCCGGGTGCGTGAATGGAGCGTCCCCTTTATAGGCAGAAACCAGCATCATGATGTAGGGAATCTAGGAGATGAACTTGGAGTCTATGTAGGTTTGCTGGCTTTGTTTTTAATTGTTGTAAGGTATACATTCTATTTTCTATTGTTACCACAAAAGTAACCAGGAGCGGGAAAATGGCTTGAGCCAAGAGACAGAAATCACTCCAGTTACTTTGAAAGGGAAATGAAACGTGAAGGATTGTGAACAGTCAAAGGTGGATTCCTAACACAGGCTTTTCAAAGACCCTAAGGAGTCTCAGGAAGAGCAGCTACTTCTTTGGGGCTGAAGGATCAAGATGACAAGGACCAAGGCCTGGGGAGAAGCCTCACCATGGCCAAGGGTCAAGTTTGTTCAAAGAGATAGCCCCAGAGGGACTCAACCTGCTCACAGAACTCTCTGGAAGGCAAATCGCAAGGGTGGTCTGCAGAAGTAAGCCACCCACTGGAAGAGGATGTGAGCAGGAAGTGGCTGCCAGGGTTGAGCGCAGACCCTGAGGACACATCAGGGCTCAACTATGTAGGCCAGGGGTCACCTCACACTGACAGTCTAGTGTTGTCCAGTGACGACACCAACACTCAGCAGGCTGGCAATGGAGAAACAGCTGCAGAGCCCAGTTCCCGTTACTACAAAGCAAGGCAGAGGAGGGGATTGGGAGCCTAGAACAGCATGTTTACACTTGGCCTGGAAGGACTCTCACCCTAGGTCTGCTCTGACTTTAATGTCAGCAGATGGCTACCACAGAGCTTATATGCAGGGAAGCAGACAGCGTGCTGCACCCAATTTTAGTTACTAATACTCAAGGGCAAATCCGGGTTCATTAAGGAACATAGGGTTTGGAAAATCAATGTGTGCATTCCTGTGTTAACATGTTCGCTCATGTGTATGTTTTCATGCATATATGTTCATACATGTGTACATGTTCATGTATGTCCATGCTACTATGTAAGCATGTCTGTGTGAGTTCCTGAGTGTGCACATCCATGTGTGTGCATGTTCATATATTTCTGTGTGTTCATGTATGTGTGCACATGTTCAGTGTATGCACGTTCATTCTTGTGTATGATTGTGTATGTGTAGATAAATGGGGATGTGGCTGCACATGGATATGGCCAGGTATGTGAGGCCAGAGGACAATCCCAGCTGCCATTTTTTGGGATTCTATCCATCTTGTGCTTTGTGACAGGGTCTCTCACTGGCCTGGAACTTGCCAAGTAGCCAAGGCTGACTGACATGAGGCCCTGGGATCAGCCTGTCTCTACCTCCCCATTGCCAGGGTAACAATGCACTCACCACTGACTCTTCCCTGTGGGTTCTGAGGCTGGAACGCAGGTCCTTGTATGCAAGGTGTCTTAGTTACATTAAGTTGCTCTGAAGAGACACTCTGACGAAGACAGCTGATAGAACGAAGAGTTTATTGAGGCGGGTTCACAGTTTCAGAGGATGAGTCCATGACCATCGTGGCGGGTACATGGCAGCTGGCAGGCAGGTGCTGGAGCAGTAGATGAGAGCTTAAACCTGATCTACAAACATGAGCCAGAGAAAGAGAACTAACTGGGAACGGTGCAAGTTTTTGAAACCTCAAAGCCCACCCCAGTGACACACCTTCTCCAACAAGGCCACACCCCCTAATCCTTTCCAAATAGGTCTACCAACTAGGGCCAAACATTCAAATATATGTCTATGGAGGTCATTCTCATTCAAACTGCCACACAAGGTAAGCACTTAAGTTATCCATGGCCCCTTTCCTGGATTTTGTTAAAATGAAAGGCTTCAAATGCCATAAAGGTTGAGCCTCTGTCTGACTGGGGAGACTCTTCTGCCCCTTCGATAATTAACAAAAGTCTCAACTTAGAAATCCTAAACTAAGACTTCGAAGACCATTTGAAATCTGGCTGCCACCTCCAGCTCTTTGTGGGACTCTGTTATCCACGGGACCCCGGGGGAGTCTATACAGAGGCCACTTGGGGGGCAGACTTTGCAGTTCCAGATATTTGACAGTTTTATCACTCAGTATCCTCTTTGAGGGACCTACACATTTGTCTCAACCCTGGAGAGAGCTGAAAAGCCTTCCCAAGCTTGCAAAAGCTGCAGTCTCCATCATCACCAGGATGCTTCCCTGGGAAGCAGAAGGAAGGACCATGCTCATCAGTTGAACTGTTTACTTAACCTACTCACTATTGCTACCTTCTCGGAAAGCAGCTAAATTCCAGATAAACTCATTCAAAAGTCACCTGTTTAAAAAAAAAAAAGACAAAAACAAACAAACCCTATCCTTAGAGACAGACAAACTGGTTGGTGGCATTTCATTGTTCAAGCAAATCCCAAGCAACAGGACTGCCAGGTGATCGGCAAGTAAAGCGCTTGCCATACATCATCGGGACCTCAGTTCCCCAGAACCCACCCACCCACAGCTGAAAGCCTGGTTTGTGATCCACCACCCCTCTGGTGAGATGGAAGGTAGAGAATCCACAGTGACTTGTGAGTTAAACAGCCTGGTGAACTCAGCAGTGAACAGGAAAGCCTGTCTCAAACAAAGTGGGGCATCCTCTGGCTTCCACATGTGTGTGCAAATGCACGTGCACGCGCGCACGCACACACACACACACACACACACACACACACACACACACACACACAGCAGTGTATATAATACATAATAGAATTGCCACTTTCTTTTCTATTTACAACCATGAAAATTCCAAGATGCCTATTGTAACCGTGGACTTAAATGTAATTTCACCTCTACCAAATTTTGGCTTATTTCACTTCTTAACCATGAAGTTCAAATTTGGTAACTTTTAAGATCAAACTTCTAAGTGTGGGAGTGTTGTCAAGTAATGTGAAACTTGGAATGTGCATCTGCTCGGATGGGACGTTTGGGGTAAAGATGCCCTGCCAGGAATGTGCAGCCCAAATGAGAATCAGGGCTTTGTAGCCACAGCCTCAGCACTTAGCTCAAAAATAATTAGCATCTAACCAGCGCTGCCTGGGGTAGGAGGCAAAAGAACTCACTGCATTCACTTTAGGATTAAATGCCAATTAGCAGCTAAGCTGGCCCCTGGGTATCACAGCTCCATACATCAGGTGAGGCCCCTGGGAATCCCAAAGCCAGCCAACACACCAGCTAACATAGGTCTAATGACATCACAGATTAGTGGTTAAGGACATGGACTCAAGAGCCAAGCTTCCAGGACACCAGGCACAGCTTCCCGGCTGTCAAGAGGATAGCTGGCATGATGAGCTACTTCCTCTCCATATCTAAGCCGAACAATTGGGGAAATAGTGACTTCCAAGGCACAGCTTGATTATGCAGATGACATGAGTTCAGGGATGTGGAGCATTTAAAGATGCAGGGTAAACCCACAAAAACACCTCAGGGTTGCCTGTACCCCAGTTAGTCCCCTTCTCTGGGCCTAGGATAATTTAATTAGGTCCCACCAATGCGTGATTTAAAGCTAAAAGAAAATGATTTCTAAACATGCACTGTGTGGGGCCAGAGAGAAGCCCACACTTGCTCTGCAAGCATGAGGACCCCAGTTCAAATCTTCAGTGCTTGTTAAGATAAAGCCAGCTATGGCTAAGCATACTTGTAACCCTACCAAGCATGCTCTCAGCTAGGATCAGCCTTCCTTCTCCCGGTACCTCCCCACCCACAATGCATTCTGTTTTCCACAACCAAAACCAAACAAAATTAAAAACAAAAAACACCCTGCTGTGGGCCAGCCTGTATCTTCATTCATTCAGGTTCACCCAATATCTGAGGCTGTGGGTTTAAACCCAAAACTATAGTTTCTGACATCCCAGGACTGAAGTGGAAGGGAACGGACCAGAATAATGCTAAAGGGAAGATGTGTGGCCAGCACTTGACTGTAGACACTTTGGTCACAGGCCATCTCTCTGTCTGGCATCTCTTTACATCACACTGACTGCGAATTTAATGTAAGCAAATATTGCTTAAAAAAATCACTTTTAAAGCATAAGCAAATGATAACTGCTGTAAACCCATGAAACTTCCTCAAGCCATTCACCTGGGACAGCATGTGCTATTTGGTCTGATGACCAGTGATCCCTTGCCTTCCTCTGCATCACAAATCTCTGCATGCCCTGTATCCCTTAGCTTGGCCAATAGAAACCAACGAACGCTGAACTCTCTGATCTGTTACTTCAGTCCAATATGGTTCCCAATAAGCATGCGCGGCAACTAAACACTCTACGATTGGAGCTTCCAAAGTCTCAGTGTGAAAGCCATCTAAATCCTTTTGTTGATAATTTTGTTGATTGCACATAGAAATTATAATATTTTCAATACATTTGGGTAGATAAAATACATCATTAAAATTCATTTCATCTGACTCTTCTTATAACCCTTGAAAGTCTATTCCACCATATTCCAGTGAGCAGCCCTGACTCTAGAATTTAAAAAAATAAAAAGGAAGATGCTTGCACCCTCGTCTGCTTGCACCCTCGTCTGCTTGCACCCTTCACAGGGAACGCTTAATGACAAGCAGCAGTATATCGATGCATCGATGGGCAGGATGTGTAACAGCAGAACTTATGGAAAGATGGATGTGCCCGGGGTTCAACTTGCTGACACACGATTCAAGCTTCTGCCTATACAGAATGTAACAGGGACCCAGTGATGTTTGTCCACTGGAGGCAGCACCCCTGCCCTACAGCTGGGCTTCCCTTGGAAGGCCAAGGAAGAAGCATTTACAGGCAATTTTATGAATTGAAAGCCAAAGGAAGGATGTCAGGGTCAGAAGTGTGTGTGTGTGTGTGTGTGTAACGTTTACACACAGGTAAGACAGAGCTTTAAGGTATTCAGAGGAAAAGATTTCAGACATTCTCTGCCTTCTGATTAAAGAATTTCATTCACCATCTTAATCCATAGCCTTGGCATGTAGCTTTGTACATACTGAAAGCTTAGTGGAATTTGCTGAGCCTAGCCAAATGGACAGTTTTTAACCAGCATTGCCACTGCTGGGACTCAGAACCTAGTCAAGCCTCTTTCTGGACCCCAACTCTTGAGTCACCCCAGCATAGCTTATTTCAGAAGGGCACTGGTCTATTTTCTGAGTACTGCAGAAGAGAGACTTCCAGCAGTGGTTGCGTTGTGGGGTGAGTGTCCTGCTCTCAGGAGCGGTAGACACATGGTGTGCTGCTGTTGATGAGACACCATAAGAACAGTGATGCCACAGCCCGATGTGGGTTCTACTGGATTCTCTTGGTTTGCTGCCAGTGAGGCTTTTGCTGGCATCTTGAGGGTGTGAAGGAACCATGCAGATGGTCTTCAGTGCATGGATAATGAGAGTCTATGTGTTCCTATGCTGGTACTTATTAAGAGAAGAAGAAAAAATGGCTGCTTCATGTGGCAGAGAACAAAAATTAGTCGAGTGACACGGTTCCTACATAATAGGGGGAGACAGAACGAGGGAGCTGGCAGGAAGGACCGCATCGGGCTCGCACCATGGAGCTGCCATTACCCTGCAACTTGAAGACACTAAATTGCCCATCTCTAGAATATGCAGAGTGCCTGACTTGCCACTGATCCTGGATTTCAAATCAATAGGGTTTAGTATTTCCCCGGCAATTGTAGGCTGAAATCAATGCCGTTGCTGCTCTTTAGGAGAATGGAAGTGTAGGAAACAAAGAAACTGAAGGCTACCATCCAAGGTTGAAATAAATATGCTTTGCAAAGGCTTTTGTAAACGGGAAACAGATGGTAATTCATCCTGTCTCCCAAGGCCTTTCCCCTCCAACTTTCAGCTTTAGGTCTTTAGGGCTCCAGGGAATGGTTCTAGGTGATCACGTGGAGGAAGAAACAGAAAGTGAACATTTGAGGATAAACTAGACTATACCTGTCAGTTCTCACTGATGACAAACACCCCATGTTTGCACAGCTTAACAAATTATCCATTTTTATGTCTCACCCCTAAGTCTATAGGTCTGGGCTGGCCTTGGGTGTCTGCCCATCTCAGGTGAGATTGTCTATAGGTCTGGGCTGGCCTTGGATGTCTGCTCATCTCAGGTGAGTTTGTCTATAGGTCTTCCATTTTTATGTCTCACCCCTAAGTCTATAGGTCTGGGCTGGCCTTGGGTGTCTGCCCATCTCAGGTGAGATTGTCTATAGGTCTGGGCTGGCCTTGGATGTCTGCTCATCTCAGGTGAGTTTGTCTATAGGTCTGAGCTGGCCATGGGTGTCTTTGTGCATCTCAGGTGAGTTTGTTTTTGTGGCTGTAGTCATATACTGGGTCATGTTTGGGGTCCTCCATCAGAATGGCATCATACAGAATGGTGAGGTTCTGCTCCACATGGTGTCTCATGCTCCATCAGGGTATCCTGGGCTTGTTGCCATGGAGACAGAGTATGGTAAAAGAGTTAAGGTAGAAGCATGTAAAGACTCTTAATGCCTAAATCCCTAACTGACATGTTGTTTATTTTACTTCATTCCTGTGTGAGGAGAGGGATAGGGACAGAGAGGGGGACAGGGATGGGGGGGACAGGGACAGAGGGGGGGACAGGGATGGGGGAACAGGGGCAGAGGGGTGGACAGGAACAGAGGGGGGGACAGGAACAGAGGGGGAACAGGGAAGGGGGGGGACAGGGACAGAGGGGGGACAGGGATGGGTGGACAGGGGCAGAGGGGTGGACAGGGACAGAGGGGGAACAGGGATGGGGGAACAGGGGCAGAGGGGGGACAGGGATGGGGGGACAGGGGCAGAGGGGTGGACAGGGAGGGGGGGAACAGGGACAGAGGGGTGGACAGGGATGGGGGAACAGGGGCAGAGGGGGGACAGGGATGGGGGGACAGGGATGGGGGGACAGGGACAGAGGGGGGACAGGAACGGGGGGATAGAGAGAAAGAGAGAGGCAGAGACAGAGATGGAGATGGACAGAGAGACACATACACAGAGACATGAAAAGAGATACGCACATAGACACACATGCAGAGACATACACAGAGACACATGCAGAGAGACACAGAGACACAGAAACAGAGAGAGACAGACACAGAGATAGACAGAGACAGACAGAAACACAGAGATAGACACAGATCATAGAAACAGACACAGAGACACACAGAGATAGAGACAGAGACAGAGACAGAGATGGAGATAGAGACAGAGATAGAGATGGAGATAGAGACAGAGACAGGGAGAGAGAGAGGGAGAGAGAGAGGGAGAGACAGAGAGTAGGTACAGTGTACCTGTGTGTGGATGCCTGTAGATGCCAGAAGGCATCTCAAGTGTTCTTATTCAGGTTCTATTCCCCCTCCTTTTGAGGCTGCCTCCTCACTGGCCTGGAATTCACAAGTAGTCTAGGCTAGCTAGTCAACCCCAGATCCGCTCCTGTCTCTGCTGAGCCAGCACTGGCATTACGGGTGCATGCTACCACACTGGCTTTCTTTTATGTGGGCTCTCCGGATCAGACTCAGGTCTTTGTGCTTGCAGAGTGAGCCCTTTACCAACTGAGTGGTTCCCAACTTCACTGCACCTTCCCTATCAGCCACATCATAATGACTAGCCGGGAGAGGAGCTCTATGAGCCGTATCTGGAATGTTCCCCAAAGACACATGTGTTTAAAGCTAGGTCCCCACTGTGCTGCTCTTTGGGGGTGGTGACACTGGATACCTGTGGCAGTGCCCTTGAGTCTATGGTCTCAGCTGTTTGTCACAGTGATGGAGAGCTGACAGCACAGTCCCATTTGAAGGGTGTATTTGGAGAAGGGAGGAGCCAAGCTCTTCTGTGGGCCTGTCACTCAGCATTCTCACCCCTAATCAGCTTCCTCCAGGGCATCCGGCACACGGCAATGGTTCACTTTCGAAACATCTGTCTACAGTGGTGTCAGCTTGTTGGAAATGGCTTGTACTGGAAGTGCTGTGGTGCAAACCTTTAATCCCAGCACTCAGGAGGCAGAGGCAGGTGGATCTCTGAGTTTGAGGCCAACCTGGTCCACAGAGTGAGTTCTGGGACAGTCAGAGCTACACAGAGAAAACGCTGTCTCAAAAAATATCAGACAAACAAATAGACAAAAAAGTGCCTAATGGTGAACCTTAAAAACAGGTTTATTTTATTTCCAGTTATGTGAATGAGTGTGTGTGTGTGCGCGCATGTGTGTGTGTGTGTGTGTGTGTGCGCATGTGTGTGCGCATGCGTGTGCACCCACACGTACTCATGGGAGTGCATGCATCTGTGGAGTTAGAAGAGGGTGTCAGACCACCAGAGCTGCTTCCCAGGGCTCTGCAGGAGCTCTGAATGCTTTTCCTCACTGAGCTTCTTCCCACCCTCTTCATAAGAAGAAAATGACAAACCATGATGTCTCCCTTTGAGGCCTCCAGGGCAGGATCTGAAGAAGACACTCATAGAGCAGTCTGTGAGGTGGCAGGGCAAAAGTTCATTTGTCAGCACTTCACCCTCAGGGGATGAAATATCGCCCTTGGCTAGGCTGAGGGTCAGGTCATGCCACAGCTCTGAGCTCAGGAAGCTTCCTGCACTGAGTAGAAACAGTATGTCTAAGAGCTGGGGATACCTTGGGATTCCCCCGCTTATGCACACTGCTTGGGGGATGAAGTTGCATAACTGATGGCCAAAGGGCTGGGGTTTAACCAATACGATCTACCCATCCAGCAGGGTTAGCCACACAGCAAGGTGGGCTCGTGTACTTCAGGGGAGCAACATGGGTTTTTCCAGAGATATGAGGAGGTCAAGATGACTGGCAGAGAGCCTTATCTCACCCTTGCTTTGTGGGTTACTCACTCATACTGGGTCTAGGCTTCCTCCAATGGCTATTCAGAGTACCTGGGACCCAAAGTGTCCTTGATCTACTTGGGAACACAACGACATCCCAGAGACTTCTCTGTGGGAGAGCCCACTCTGACTTACCCACCTTCCTTCTCATCCACTTTAGATACCTGGCAAGGTGCTTGGCAGAAAGGCCTTAAAATGACTTCCTGGCAGTGTCCTGTGCTGCACCCTCTTTTTCAGCCCTGATTTGCCTCTAAGAAATAAAGTAAGACAACAGCGATGGTAGCATTCTTTTGATTAGGCTGTGATCAAGTCACCGTATGGTGACTGTCACCCTTGAGCGAAGACTCCAGACATGTGACAGTGGGTGGAGCTGTGACACAGAAATAGAAAAAAGGTCCTCCTGACAACGAGGGCAACAAGGAAGGTGGAGAGCAGAGGTCCAGATGCCAGATGTGCGAAGAGAACACATCTTCAGGGTGAAGCCATAGACAAGACAATGGAGAGGGAGGGGTGCCGTGTACACAGCACCACCAGGGCAGTGCCTGATTGGCTAAGGGACTAGACTGGGCACCTGGCCTCCAGCATGGTCAGATGCTAATTGCCTTGAGTCTCCTTCCTTGACTAGCCTCCAGTACAACTATTATTATCCCTTCTTCATCCTTGTCCATAACTTGTTGTACATCTACTGCAATCCACTTCATGCTGTCTTTTACTTAAAGCCAGCTACTTTCATGTTCCTATTAAGGTCCTTTGTGACACCCAGCAAGTGACAGTCATTCTCGTGGTCTCACTCCAGCTTCTCTCTGTGCATATATCAGGTATCTTGACGTTACAGTCGGCCAAGACATGTATTAAGGTTTAGCTCCTTTTGTGGTTGAGACAAAATACCTGACAAGAAGCTACTTAATGGGGGGGTCTGTTTTGGGGTTCAGTTAGAGAGGATACGGTCCACTATGGTGGGGAGGCCATGACAACAGGAGGAGAGGCAGCTGGCCATGTTGCATACACAGTCTGGACATACATCCAGGAAGGCTCCCACCTGTAAAAGTTCCACAGCTGTCCCAAACAATGCCACTAGCTGAGGACCATGTTTTCAAGAACATGACTCCATGGGGGACATTTCATAGTCAACCCCCAATGGCATGTGTTCAGGATTTATGGGTAACAGCTCTCTTGTCGACCCGTGTAGATGCAGAAAAATGATTTCATCCCACAGAGTCACACACAACCATGTCTTCCTTCCCTGAAGGAATGTTCCTCCAATGCC
>NC_050454.1:70853867-70881367 GCF_903995425.1 Onychomys torridus
TGACATTTGGAGATGGGGTACACAGATGGGAGGGTGTGCACTGTCATCTTTCTGCGCCTGGATTACCTCACTCAATATGATCTTTTCTAGGTCCATGCATTTACCTGAAAATTTCATGATTTCATTTTTCTGCACAGCTGAGTAGAACTCCATTGTGTACATATACCACATTTTCATTACCCATTCATCAGTTAAAGGACATTTAGGTTCTTTCCATTTCCTGGTAATTGTGGACAGAGCAGCAGTGAACATGGCTAAGTATCTGTTGAGTCTTTGGACATATGCCAAGGAGTCATATATGGCAGATTCACGTCTTAGTTGTTTGGAGGATTCTCCATACTGGTATCCAGAGCAGATCAATTTGCCTTCCTACCAACAGTGAATGAAAGAATCTGTTTCTCCACAAGTCTTTGTTGCCAGGTGTTTGATGTGAGCCATTCTGACTCAAGTGATAGAATCTCAAGGTTGTTCAAATGCTAAGGAAGACGCACATGTTCTGAGGTTTGTTTACAGGCCCCTTAGGTCCTGTCAGCTGCGTGGGCTCTTTACACAGGAGTCAAATGCTGCTCTCCCACGAGTGCATAAGACTTTCTGTCTTTCAAGTGTTAGCCTTATTCATGGCTACACCTGCTTTTCTTTTTTTTTTTTTTTAATCTATATTTTTTTTTGAGACAAGGTCTCATTATATAGCCCTGACTTGCCTGGAACTCACCATGTAACCCAGACCTGCCTCAAACTCAGAGACCGGCCTGCCTCCACCTTCTGAGTGCTGCTGGGATTAAAGGCATGGGCCACCACAGCTGGCCTCATGGTTTCATCTTTTATTATTCTCCTTCAAATGTAATTTTTTCCTCATCTGTCCATCCCTTTCCATAGGAAAGAAAGGTAAAACCCAAACAAACAGCGACGCCCGATATTCAGCAACAGATGTGTTTCCAGAAATGACTGCCACTGCAGGAAGCACCCCCTGATCCCCCAACCCCAACTGCGCCCACCTTCCACTTGACTCTCACCTGGAAAGCAGGCGGGTACTAAGCCTGTGTCTTCAAACTTTCTATCTTTCAGCCATTTTCTCAGCTCTATAAATTCAGGTCTGTAGCTTTCATTCACTGTCAGGAGAGACAAGAACACACCACGATTAACATCGCTGGTCAGTGGACCAACCTTTCATAGGTACGAAGCAGACCAGACAGAGCATAAAGGGAATAAATCTCACTAGAAATGAGGGTGACACACGCTCAACAGAAAAGCTATCTGTCGTACATACGATTAGTTCAATGCATGCACAAAAACATCATCAGTCTGGTAAAAATCATCAGCTAATGAAGACAGAAGGAAATCTCCACACCCAGATAAACAACAACAACAAAAAAAAAAAAAAACCCACAAGCGGGGAGGGGGCGGTAGACAGGGCAGGGGTTATAGCCCAGGGGTAGAATGTCTGCCTCACATCTGTAGCCCTGTGTTCCATTCCCAGCACTGCCATACAGACGCTACATTAACAGCGAAATGTATTGAGTCTTTCTCTGTCCCGCCAGCCAGCTCCCAAATAATAACATGGAGACTTATTAATTATGAAAGGTTGGCCTATAGCTTAGGCTTGTTCCTAACTAGCTCTTACTACTTAAATTAACCCACGTCTATTCATCTGTTCTACCGTGTGGCTTTTTACCTTTCTTTCATTCTGTCCAACTCCCTCCACATCTTGTTGGCCTCCCCACCTCCTACTTCCTCTCTCTGCCCTGAAGTCCCACCTATACCTCCTGCCTAGCTACTGGCTGTTCAGCTCTTTATTAAACCCAGTCACATATATCTTCACACAGTGTACAAATATCCCACAACAGTGAAAAGCTAAGTGACCTCCTCTAAGATCCAGAACAGGGAAAAAATAGACTTCTCTCACTTTTCCTCAAATACAAAAGCTATTTAACCAGTGTAACAAGAGAAAATAAATAAAAAAATCAAATTGGGGGGAAAAATTTTTCAGAAACACATATGCATAATCATGGAATATCTAAGAGGAATACCAAAACAACAAATGATGTTAGCAAAGTTGGAAGATAAAATCAACACGTAAAAATTAATTATATTTACATATATTAGTAATAACCAAAAAAGTCAAATTCCAAAAATGCTATTAAAATACAAATTTTGGGGCTTGGGGGATTTTTTGGTTTTTGGGGGTTTTGTTTGTTTGTTTGTTTGTTTGTTTTTGAGACAGGGTTTCTGCTATGAGCCGTAGGAATATAAAAGGAATTTAGCTGGTTATGACAAAGCTAATACCTGGAAGAAGCTAAGGGCCTTCCAGAGGATTAAGCCAAATCTCAAGGGGTATTTGGTGTTATTCAGCTTTTAGTATATCAGCTGTTTCCTGCTGTGAATGTCTTGTGCGCTCTCACACGTTCCCCAAGAACTCCTAACAGTGTAGTTTATCTGATTTACTTCTCTAGCATCCAAAGCAAAAGGCAGACAGGACAAAGCATTTCAGACCAATTGCTGAGTCCCTGAATTAAGGTAAACACCCTTACGGAGACACTGCCTAACTTAGGTGCACACCTTTGTTACTTGTGCAAATGAAGCTCAGACCCTCCTTTCTCTCACAGCCCAAGTGCATTCCAGAGCAACTGATGCAGAACGAAAGGGCTCTTGCATACCAGGTGCAGTGTAGCTTTGAGACAGGTTTCTCCTGCTAGTATATGGTGGCATAGGAAAGTTGAGGAAGTTTTTAAGTGACTTATAGACTCTTTTAACTAACTACCTGTAAGATTGTAGTTTGAGCACATTTATGATACACTCCTAAAATTTTACCTAACCACTTCTAGGAATGTAGTTTGAGCACATAAATTCCCTTCTTCTGATACATTAACCGATTTTAGCTCTTAGTTAACCACTCCCCTTTTGGGTTATAAAAGAAAGCCTGACGGTCACTGCCTTAATGACCCTGTAAGAATTCAAGCCTGGTGACCTTGCCTTAGCCAGAGCATTGCTACTGCAGGGGTGTATGACTGTAAACCTCAGAGACTGGGGGACTAAACTGGAGAACTGGATGGAGAACTAGAGGGACGAGATGGGGGCTGAGAAAGAGCCTGACGGGGAAGGACAAGGAGGGTAAGAACGAGATGAGAAAGACCAAAATGGGTCAGAGCTAAGAAGAAGGAATTAAGACAGCACTTAGAGGGGACCGCAGAAAGATGTGGAGAGAGTCAGGCAAGAAAGGAGCTAAGTGTGAGTGCAGAAAACAAGCTGTGTAGAGGGAGAACTGACTCAGAAGAATAAAGTATATAGACTAAAGAGTTTTGTGTGCGTAGATTTATTAGTGAACCCCTCGGATTAATCTGCCTGGCAGCATCTCTTCTGGAACTCTGGTGAAGGCTGTCAAGGGACAGTTGTTCAGATTCCTGGCCACTCCCCCAGCTGCATGACTGCACATGCGCAGTTAGTAAGGGGCCTTACAGCCTACATAAATCCGTGTGCTGTGCATAATCTGCGCAAGTGCGGCGTAGCTCCATAAACTCATATGCGCACATGCAGGGGAGTCTATAAGAAGCAGACCCCTTCCCTTCCTCTCCTTCCTTCTCCTCCCCAATCTCTCTCCCAATCTGCATGTGTCTCTTCCACAGGCCTGGACACGCTCTCTTCTGTCCCTCCCTTCTAACAAAGCTCTGCTCTGATAGTGGGTTTTGTGGTGCCTCGTGGCTTTTCTTGCATGGTAACAGCACCGCTTAATGAATAACACAGCCGCAGCATCGCCCTCATTAAAACCAACAGTAGGACCCAACAGCTTTCCTTAGGTTTCTCTGTGTAGCTTTGCGCCTTTCCTGGAACTTGCTCTGTAGAGAAGCCTGGTCTCAAACTCACAGAGATCCACCTGGCTCTGCCTCCCAAGTGCTGGGATTAAAGGCGTGCGCCACCACCACCAGGCCAAATGTTTTCTGTTATAAGAGTTGCAGTGATTATGGTGTCTATTCACAGCAATAGAGAACCTAACTAAGATATATATATATATATATATATATATATATATATATATATATATATATAGTGAAAAGACAATGAGGAATTAAAATACCAATTTAATATAATAGAAAACACTAAAGGAGAAACAGAAGAACAAAGCCAGACACTAGACATAGAGAAAACAAAATGGAAAATGGCGGCAGGTGTAAGAAATCCATCAAGAGGCACCACCCACCAGGCTGGTTAAGGACAAGACTGAAGTATATCACACCATCAACCGGAGATGCTTTATGTTCAGAGGGAGACCAGAGCAAAAGGACAGACAGACAGAAGCAGAAACCCAGGGAAGAGCCAGAGAGAAAAATGTAGAAACAATGAGTGAAAAACGTTCATGCTCTCATACTGGGGTAAGGATGCCATTAAAACATGTTCTTTATGGACTATTCTCTTTGAACAATGTTCTGAGGAACACTGTGTGAACAGACCTTGCAGGAGGCTCTGGGAGTATCCAGCAGGTGACAACTAGTATGTAACAGGTCAACCCACCAGGCCCACCTGAAGGGGAGCCCCACCTGGCAGAGCTGTGGAGTCACTGACTGGAAATGACCGGTTGCTCCTGTCTGTAATCTTTCTCAGGTACCACTTCATTCCTTCCCTAACAACAGCTACAGGTATTTTCCCCACTGCTTGTGTGTTCATCTCATGAAAATATTCCATCTTTGGGCACACATACACTGCTGTGGATGGTCAGGAAGATGATTTCTGCTTAATCTGTATAATTCTAATAATATTAAAATATTCCTCACAACTGATACAGGAAAGTAACAGAATTTTCAGTCACAAAGGCAGCTAATTTTAGACTTGAGGACATATTCAAAGCAAACTGGCTGCCCCTGGAGACAAATACACGAAGATGAATTCCCAAGTACTGTTTGTTGCTGAATCAAGGTCAGATTTGAGGCAACTTTGGTAGACATAGCCCTTTATGGTAACTGACTTTTTGCATGTCCCAGCCTCAGTTTACATTACAGGCTCAAGATTCAGCCAACTGTTTACTTTCTGTCTGGGAACCCTCACTGACATAGAGCTATGTGCATGGCTAAGTGTTACTCACTGGCAGGTCAATGTGACCTTCCTAGCCTGAAAGAAACCGTGTGATTCCTTATGTGTATCAGTTTGGCTCTGTCTCTGATTGTTTATTCAAGAAATGCTTTGTGATCCTGAAAATGTAACTCATTTTTGGGCAGAGTCTGGCTGTGAGGGGAGCTGTGTGAAAGAGCTGTGTGAAGGAGCTACTGCTATGTAAAGACCTAGCAGGGAGTGTGTGTTAGTGTGTGGGGGGGGGAAGGGTGTGCAGAGGGATCTGAGGAGAGGATGAGCAGGTAGACAGGAGAGAGAGCACGAGACATTTTCAGAAAGAGATTCTAAGATGTATGTCTGTGTAAAGAGCTGGGCAGAGGTGAAAGAGAGAGAGAGAATGTGTGTGTGTGTGTGTGTGTGTGTGTGTGTGTGTGTGTGTGTGTGTGTGTGTGTGTGCTGACAGAGCAGGACATATATGCCAAGAAGTATACCTGAACAGATGAGTAGCTTTGTAGAAGAGGGAGCTTGAGTAGCTATATAGAAAAGAGATGTAAGGGAGAGGTGTGTGTGTAGAGGAGAGTGAATGAGTGAGAAAGTGAGCGAGTAAAGACTGAGTGAATGATCTAGCAGCGTGTGAGGGAATTTGCAGGGTAGAGAGAAGAAATATGTACAGAAGAGAAGTATGGAGCCATGTTAAAAGCTGTGCTGGGAGAGGTGTGGCTGCCTGGTGAAAAAGCCATGTAAATGAGACACAGCTGTGGCTGTGTGGAGATTTGGAACGAAGAAAAGAGATGTACCTGCCAAAGAGGTATGTGGCTGTGGAGAGTGTGTGGAGAAGGTAATAGTGTGGAGAAGGTATGGAGAGTGTGTGGAGATTTGTAATGAAGAAAAGAGATGTACCTGCAAAAGAGGTATGTGGCTGTGGAGAAGGTGTGGAGAAGGTAACAGTGTGGAGAGTGTGTGGAGAAGGTAACAGTGTGGAGAAGGTGTGGAGAAGGTAATAGTGTGGAGAAGGTGTGGAGAAGGTAACAGTGTGGAGAGTGTGTGGAGAAGGTAACAGTGTGGAATGTAACTATGTGAAGCAGGATTTTCAGAAGAGATTTATTTTCTAGATGAAGTAAAGGAGAAAGCTACCATCAGAAAGCGTGTGTGTTTCCTTACTTTCCCTCAGATAGAAAAAGTCTAGTCTTCAGATAGATAAAAAAATTTTCCCTGCATTCCTGGAATTTTTTTTTATACTCTGGGTAGCTAAAGGCTGGCCCTCCAGCTACAAATAGACCCTCCTCCACACACACAGGGCTTCTTCCCTCCACACACACAGGGCTTCTTCCCAGTCCCGGACCTACCTCCTCTAGAGTCGGAACTTCCCCTTCGCCTTCTGACTCTCCCTGTCCTTCCTTTTCGCTTCTGCATATTAAAACCGGAGCCTCTGTGTCGTGTTCAACCTAAAATGAGGAGAGTCTCGGCCTTACTCTCTAGTTGGATGCAATCTAAAGGCCTTGGTATCTCTGAATATACAATTACATGTTTTGGTGAATGTTTTCATTTAAAAAAATCCTTTTATTAAAAGCTTTATGCAGCGGTGTTGGTGGTATAGTAGTGGGCATAGCTGCCTTCCAAGCAGTTGACCCGGGTTCAATTCCCAGCCAACGCAACCTACCAATGTTGGGCTGGAGAGGTGGCTCAGAGGTTAAGAGCATTAGGTATTCTTCCAGAGGTCCTGAGTTCTCAATCCCCAGCAACCACATAGTGGCTCACAACCATCTCTAATGAGATCTGGTGCCCTCTACTGGTTTGAAGACATACATGCAGAGAGAATACCGTATACACAATAAATAATTTTTTTTAAAAAAGCACTTTGTGCACCAAAACTTTTTACCAAGTGCTAAATCAGGATCCCTGCAGCAACAAACACCAATAATGTAGGCTCTGAAACAATGGTTTTCAACCTGTGGGTCCCATATCATAGATCCTGCACACCAGATATTTACAGTACAATTCATAACAGTAGCAAAATTATGGTTATAACATAGCAGTGAATAATTGTATGGCTAGAAGGTCACCACATCATGAGGAATAAGGGCAGCAGCATCAGGAAGGTTGAGAACCACTGCTCTGAAAACAGCAAACAAAACCATTTGGAAGCCTCCTGACTAAATTCTCACAGCTGATTTCCTAGACATAGCCTTTGGTGACTTTCACAGTTCAGTGCTAGCCAACACTTACAACACCACTTAACAAGTTCCTAAGAACGGAAGGATGGGAGACAATTCGTCAGTGCATACACGGCACACATGAAATGCACAGACGTATGTGAGGGCAAAACATCCATACACATAAAACAAATAAACACAAAAAAGAATGCACAGTCGTTATGAGGCACCCACCAGCTCAGACATCTTAGAAAAAATAAACCCGCATCGGTGTAAACTGAATTTTTAGACACTAGGCTCTAGAAATAACGATAATTAAATGGGTGTTTGCAGTAGATTAGAGAGAAAATGAAAACTAAGACAGTCTCTGGGTCCCTGTGACACTATGAGAGACAGCAGAGAATGGAATGTAGGCTACCTTTCCAATACTTTTTGCATATTATGCTTTGTATATTAATTACCATCTTAAGGTAAATTATTATTAAATAAAACCTTTATCTTCGCAGGGTGCAGTCAGTCCCTAGGGCCCACATGTGTAACTCCAGTCCCAGGGGATCCGACATCCAATGTCCTCTTCTGGCCTCCCTACGCGCTGCGTGCATGTGGTACACAGACATATGTAGGTAAAACACCTATATATGTAAGGTAAAATAGATCCCTTTGGGGCCTGCCTCTGAGCAAAATGAATATATAACTCTATAACAAAACGACCCAAAGAACCATTATCTGAAAGCATTCTAAAGAGAGCCTTTTCTATTTCACATCCTACCCTGTACCATACCTGTGAACACTAACGTGACATAATTTAAGTGATTTACACATACTTGACACGTACTATACCAACGTAAATGATCTGAAAATCTACTTCTTAAGAAAAAAAAAAAAAAGGCCGGGGCAGACATAGACCTCCAGCTAAGCCGTGCAGGCGGCGTTAATTATCTACCTAGGCGGGAACACTCGACACGCAGGCCGGGTCCCTGCGGATGCCCAGATGTGGGTGCCCAGATGTGTGCAGCTCCACCGAAGCCCTGCCCCCCGCTCCCCACCAGCGCCCCAGAGCACGGTCCCGGCGCACCCCATCAATCACTGCCGGTCACCCACACAAGCAAACAGGGTGGGCAGAAGGCCTCCGCATCCTGCGCCTGCGCAGTGTTCGGCCCTGCCCTGACTTCCGGTCAGGGAGAGGTCGCAGGCAGGCACAGAAATTGGGGTCGGGATCCGCACAGAACTCGAGAAGTCGAAATTCCCTCCCCGCTGCCGTTACCCAGGCAACGCCAAGCCAACTCGGAAGTCCTCCCTCTCACCTCCGGAACCACGCGAGGCGGGTGCGGAGATGCAGACCGCACGCCAAAGTGTGGCGGAAGCGGCTGCGTGCTGAGCCTGCGCCTCGCTGTGCGCACGCGCAGTTCCCCAGCGCCGCCCCCCCCCCACACACACACACACACTCAACACGCGTGCACACCCGTGGCTGCCAACCCGCACTCGAAAGAGCCAACGCAGAGCCTTTCCTCACCTTGTCCTTTCTTCCTCAGGCCTCCTGCCCCCTCCACCAGGCTGGCTTACCTGGCTCCCACCTTGCCCTGCTCTCCATCGGCCAGGACCCGGGCATACCATTTTCCCAGACAGCCTGTTCCTGCCTCTTCCCTCATCCACTCCTATGTATGCATTTGTCCTGTCCCAAGACTTACTGGAGTTGTTAGGGGCGAAGTATAAGGAAAAGTACGAATTAAGCTTGTAGGGAGAAATAAAAGATGAGAATTTAGACGTCCTCAAGCAGCGAGGAGCAAGCTTTATTCAGTGCCAGAGAAGGAGTGTTTCTAGTTCCGGCCATGCTCGCCATGATCAGGGCACAGGACTCAACCAAAGACCAGAGATCACGAAAGGCACATCCCATGCTTTAGGCTGGGGTTTTGTAGCTAAGGATGTGGAAGGAGCTTGCTAAGGACAGAATGAGGATCTTAACCAGTTTGACACTACAGGATCTGTTGTCCCTTTTTGCAACAGCTGGGTGACTGGAGTAGGAGGTATCAGCTGCTTTTTGGTGTGCGATTCCGAATAACTGTTCAATTTCAAGGACTTGGCTTTTTTTGGGGGGGGGAGCGGGTTCAGAACCTTTTTATAGATAAAGGAATGGGGGAAGACTTCTGTCTGGCTACTTCCTGTTGACAGGGGGGGATCGTTTTACAGGTTTTTCAGTCTGGGATAATTCTAAAAGAAGTACTGTTTTTACTTTCTTTGATTTGTGTGATGGACTAAGTGATGTCGGTGAAATGTTCCAAGAGAAATTTCTGTTTAAAAAAAAAAAGTTTAAAAGACAAGGCAAAAATGTGAGGGGGGGGGAATAATTGGAGGAGCAGGATGGCAGGGACCAAGCTTGGTGTGACTTCAACTGTGTAATACTGCCGAGCACCGAGGAGCAGTGGAGGGGTGTTTCCCCAAGAAACAGTAACAAAAGGGGTCCTGATGCTGAAGGGATATTTAATGCCTTGAGTGTGACAGATACAAACCTAAAATTCCAATGTCATTATTTAGAATAAAGGGACTTAACTGCAAATACAAATGAGAAGTCTGAATAGGAAGGGAGATTGTCTTATTGTCGACATGTGATAGTTCACTATAGTTTTGTAAATACATATAATCCCTGCATTATATCTTACACTTCCATAAGATTCTCCAAGTATCTACAAACAACTTCAAGGGATAGGTGCTGGTGAGATGGCTCAGTGGTTAAGAGCCCTGGTTACTCTGATGTCCAGCACCTACATGGTGGCTAACAACCTTGGGCAACTCCAGTCCATGGGATCTGATGCCTGGTGCCCTCTTCTGGCCTCCAATGGCCCCAGATGTGACCCACAGTGACCAGACATACACATAAGCAGAACACACACACACACACACACACACACACACACACACACACACACAGTATTTTCAGTTGGAGAAAAACATGCATCCTTCCTGATTTTTAAAGTTATTATGCACAGGCATAATTGTGTGTGTGCATGTGTGTATGCACAAGTGTGTGCACAAATGTGTGCATGCCTGCCCAAACACCACTACAAATACACAGAGGAGTCAGAACAACTTTGTAGAGTCAGTTCCTTCCTTCCACCTTTCCATGGGTCCCAAGGATTGAACTCAGGTTGCTGGGTTTTTCCAGGCACCTGCCCTCACCTGCTGAGTCAACCCATCCTTGCCAATCCTTTTTCTGATTATTAATGCTCGAGAAGTGACCGACTAGAAGCCTGCCTTGAAATGGCGATTTACAACAGAATCTTTTGTCATGGATATGCCTCATATCTGCTTCCTGTATTTCACTGTTTTCCCAATACAACCACCCTCACACATACTGTGATCAGTGCAACTCAAATGTCTCACTTTAATTTAAATGGTCACTTGTGGCTACTAGCAACCTACTGAACAGTTAGGAAATGAAACTTGACCTTGAGATCCCTATTTCCTTATTTCCAGGGTGTTAGCAAACAGTGAGGATTTGTTCCCCTCAACAAACCAACTGTAAACATTACGAGCAGAGCATCCTGTCATCTTAAAAGGGGGAATATAAGGGGTGCGTCGTGGTGCTATTTTGAGCGCAGAAGAGCAACCTTCCCTGATGGCCCTCGCTTCTGTGTACCTCAGTCCTCACATCCAGGTAAGGGAAAGCGCTTAAAGGTATGTAAAGGATACCCATGCGGTTAGTAAGGAATGTTTCCTGCCCAAGGATTAACCAACAGCTTTGCTTCATTATTCTAAGTGGGAAATTCAACACAACTTTCCATTCTTCATCATCGTCTACCAGTTCATCCTACAACTCTAGCTCCTACGACTTAAGGGGCAGTGCGCTATTTTTCTAGACACCATTGAGACTGTCTACAGAGGTCCAATTTGCAAGTTGTGGAATACAGTGCAAAATTCATACAAGATTCAGTCGCATGGGCAAGCCAAATGCCTGACTGCCAGGTGGACAGCTGCAGCAGCATCTCTCTGACCTTCTCCTGTAGCCTGGGGGCTGGCTTCCAAAACGCCTTATGGAAAAAGCCTG
Source organism: Onychomys torridus (assembly GCF_903995425.1). Taxonomy (NCBI): domain Eukaryota; kingdom Metazoa; phylum Chordata; class Mammalia; order Rodentia; family Cricetidae; genus Onychomys; species Onychomys torridus. The sequence continues at coordinate 70,865,100 of NC_050454.1, forward strand.
AGCTGCCCAAGAGTTGACCCCGTCGTTTTTTTCTGGCTGTTTTTTAACTCCCCAACAACACCAGCATGCTCTGGGCTAGCAAAGGACCTGGCACGTTCCTTTCATTGTAAACTTTTCTAATAAAATTTAACCCGATACTGCGAAGGTGAGCCACCACCCCGTAAATACACAACCAATAAGACAAAACGTATAGCTCATCCAAGAACAACCGCCAGTCTCCCGCCACGCCACGCCCTCCTGGGGGCGGGGCCTGAAGTGGGCCTGCGCAGTGGGCCTATCAAAGGCCCCTAGAAATACTCTTGTGTCCGAGAGGCTGTCCAGCAGCTACCTCCCGCTGCCTTTTGCCCCAGGTTCGCGGCACTCCGACCGCCTCGCTACGCCCACGCAGCCATGTCGTCCTGCAGCCGCGTGGCGCTGGTAACCGGGGGTAACAAGGGCATCGGCTTCGCCATCACGCGTGACCTCTGTCGGAAGTTCTCGGGGGACGTGGTGCTCACGGCGCGGGACGAGGCGCGGGGCAAGGCGGCGGTGCAGCAGCTGCAGGCGGAGGGCCTGAGCCCGCGCTTCCACCAACTGGACATCGATGACCTGCAGAGCATCCGCACCCTGCGCGACTTTCTGCGCAAGGAGTACGGGGGCCTGGACGTGCTGGTCAACAACGCGGGCATCGCCTTCAAGGGTAAGCCATGGGGTGCGAAGAGAGGAGGCAGCTTCCCCAGAGCCTGGTGCCAGGGTGGGCTCTGCCTCTCTAGGATGCTCCGCTCGGGCAGGGGCGCTCTGGCGTGGGAGTGTAGAACAGGTCCCCTGGGAGAAACAGGGCAGGGTGGGGGCTGCGGGCAAAACAGGCTCCGTGGTCCTTGTGTTTACCTAACTAGGACTAGACGCCATCGTTCCCAGGTTTCCCTCGTCCAGTTGTTGAGTAATTGGGCTTGGGGATACTTGAGTGGAACTCTCTTCTGATAGTGAAATAAAAAGAGGAAAGAGAGCGTGGGAAGAGGTGTTACATTAAGATCCTGATACACAGCCCTCCCCCAGCCTCCCCCAGGGTGCTGCGGTCTTTCACAAACAATAGAGCATTCTCAGATTGACAGTGGGCTCTGACTAAACATTTGGAAGTGGATTTCTAAGGCTCCGGGCCAGGTTCTGTACAGCTTCATCCAGTTAATTCCATTCTCTTTCTCCCCCGAAAGTTGCTGACCCAACCCCCTTCCACGTTCAAGCAGAAGTGACCATGAAAACGAACTTTTTTGGTACCCGAGATGTCTGCACTGAGCTCCTGCCTCTTGTAAAACCCCAAGGTGAGTCTGGTGGGAGGTCTCCAGGCCTGCTTCTCTCGCTCTGTGCCAGGACTGGCTCTTGCCTCTCTGCCACAGGAGGTGTGGCTCAGCTTTTGGTCTCAATTCTTCTGTGGCCACAGAGTCTCTCTTTATATGTCCGATTCCTCTTTAAATGTCCGCTCCGCTTCCACATCCTCACATTTGAGGGGCTTTTAGGATTCCATTCCTCTTTCAAACATTCTGCACACCAGCTGGCCCCCTGCAGGTCACAATGCCCTGCCCCCACAAACCTCAGATTATGCCCCAAATGCCTCCCTCAGCTCACCTCCACAGCAGGTCTCAGCTGTCAAGCCGCGCTGCTGCCAACCCACCCAGGAAGCCTCCTTTCTTGAGCATGCTCCTTTCCTGGGTTTCTACACCCTGTCTACCCAGCTCCTCCCCTCCCAAAGGTCCGTCAGGAAAGGGCCCAAGCCTTTGGCATGGTTCACAGGACTCTAGAATCTCACCAGTCTTTCCTCCAGGCTGTTAGCGCTCCATCGACCTGTTCCATGTTCTGCAAAACAAACTATCACATTCCTTTTATCATGAACTACTAATACCCATGTCATCTGGATAGCCTGGGAGCCACTGCTCATTAAATACATACCAGCAATGACAAGTGAACCGCTTTAGGAATGTGAGGTTCTAGTTTTGAGTTCAGTAAGTATAGCTCACTCTAAACTGATGTCCTCCTTTCTCTCCCTTCCCGTCCTCTGGATCTCTAGAATATCAAAGGGCAGCTGTTTCCATGGCCACCTGGCTTCTCTACCCAACCAAACCTTGAAGGAAAGAATACAGTTTCTTATGCTTTCTCAGGCCTGCTCTGTGCATCCTTTCCTCAGATGGAAACTTTCTGATGTAAAATCTCACCAGATGTAAAATGCCCTTCTTGCATACGCCTCTCTACATAGCAATCTGTGGTGTGTTTTAGGCAGAGTGGTGAACGTGTCGAGCATGGTGAGCCTCAGGGCCCTGAAAAATTGCAGCCCAGAGCTGCAGCAGAAGTTTCGAAGTGAGACCATCACTGAGGAGGAGCTGGTGGGGCTCATGAACAAGTTTGTGGAAGACACAAAAAAAGGAGTGCATAATAAAGAAGGCTGGCCGAACAGTGCCTATGGGGTGACCAAGATCGGGGTGACAGTCCTGTCCAGAATCCACGCCCGGAAACTCAGCGAGCAGAGGAGAGGGGACAAGATCCTCCTCAATGCCTGTTGCCCCGGGTGGGTGAGAACCGACATGGCAGGACCAAAAGCCACCAAAAGCCCAGAAGAAGGAGCAGAGACCCCCGTGTACTTGGCCCTTTGCCGCCAGATGCAGAGGGACCTCACGGGCAGTTTGTTCAGGAGAAAAAAGTTCAACAGTGGTGAACTCAACCCTCGCCTCTTCCCACGGCATCCCATCCCTGCTTTGTATCCTGTCTTGGTGAGGGCCAGGGTGCATTTTTAACAAGACTAACACAGTTTAGTAACTTGACACTCATTAACTAGTTGACTCATTGTGTGGCCTTGTATTCCATGACGTTCTTTATGATTCCCTCTATGATGTAGGATGAGAAAAAGTAAATTCTGGAGAAGAAAAAAAATAAAAAATAACTGGTTCTTTAAACATGTTTTCTGTTCATTCTTGTGGGGTTTTCCTTTATGTGTATGAGTGTCTTGCCTGGGTATATGGAAGTGTACTACATACATAAAGTGCTTGTGGGACCAGAAGAGGGACGAGGCTCCCCTGGAGCTGGAGTTAAAGATGGTTGCGAGGTCTCTAGAGGAGCAGCAAGTGCACCTCACTGGGAGCCGGCATTCCTGCCCTCTGCAGGCTCTTCCCATGCAAAATTGGCTTCCGCTCAAGAGTTTAATTAAAGCCAAAGGGAAGGCTCAGTACCACCCCAGACAGTGAGCATCTAAAGAGCCAGGACAGATTACAGGTGGCTCCGTGGAGCCTGCAGTCATCTGTGGCCCTTACAGGTGTGTCCTTGGGTGACAAGCAGGACAGAGTAAGAAGCCCGAGTCAAGGACCATGTCTACGGTTCAAAACAGAACTCTCAGCTCTCAAAAGAAATAGATCATTTATTCTGGAGCCAGAATACCCTCATTTATTGAGTGACCCTGTCCTAGGAATACAGAGTTAGATTACCCCAAATATAAAAGCAGTTTCATAAAGGTTTTGTATCTTTCTTTGTTCTATGAAGAAAGTCATAAATCAAGGCAACTTTAAAATACATTGGTAGGCAAACCAGAGAAATGGGTACAATGAGATGGGGGAGCTGTTTTATAAGCCCAGGATGATGTCTGATGCCATGCTCAGCTCTTGGATTAGTGGAAGCTAGTCTGCTGAATTAATAGCTTCTAAGAGTTATTATCATCATCATCATCATCATCATCATCATCGGAAGCTAGTCTTCTGCTGAATTAATAGCTTCTAAGAGTTATCATCATCGTCATCGTCATAGTGAGGTGCTGGATCATAGTGGGGCAAGTCCATTGCAGAAGCTAAAACCATCCCAAGATAAAGTAATTAGCCTCTGAACCTGCAAAATTTCAGTGTCTCCACAGAACTGAAAGTCCCATCAGTCTGCCAGTCTCTGCAGACACAGACTCCTCCCTGGAGTTCTGTTCACAGCAGGCACAGCTTCTCTTCAGGAACTTTCTCGTTCACAGTTCCCGTGCTGACCAAGCATCACATTTTGTGCAGGCAGAGGCCACATGTAGAATGTTCTAAGGCCCCTCATGGCTAGAACTGAGGCCCAGGATCTGATGTAGATGAGGCTTGAAGTAGTGGGCAAGATGGCACTCTGTAGGAGAGAGGAATACTGATAAAGGGTTAAGGAAGAATCGCCTGGTTATATGGGAACTATTAGCCACTATGATCCACATCTGAATTACTATCTTTTATACCCTCTGGACCTAGCATTACATTTATATGTGACATAGATTAACCATAATTAAATAATCAAGAACACAGTTTGGCCTAATGAAGTGAAAATTACAGATGAAACCAATGTCTAAAATAACTAAAATTCACGAGATCAACTACATAGTTCCCCCCTGTATTTACAGTTATTTGTATTTGATGAATTTTACTTAGTTTTAAAAGTTTAGCAATGGAACTTTCAATGTAGTTACTCTGATATTGGCTCTCTTTTCTTTTGTTTTGTTTTTTTGTCTTTTTTTTGTTTGTTTGTTTGTTTGTTTTTTGAGACAAGGTTTCTCTGTGTAGCCTTGGCTGCCTTGGAACTCACTCTGTAGACCAGGCTGGCCTCTAACTCACAGGCCTCTCTTTTTTTCTTACTAAAATACTATTTGATTGTTTTTTAATCCCAGTAATCATACTATAGAACATTTTAGATACCAATTTAATCAAGAAGCATCAGTGTTTAAAGTATAAAACATCAAGAATGTTGCTATCAGACATTGATGTCTTTTGTATAATTTGGATAAAGAGAATTAACCAAAAATCTTTGAGTATCTCTAGCAAGAGTAAATGGATTGTATTAGGGTTCTCTAGAGTAACAGAATTTATAGAACTAATCTCTCTCTCTCTCTCTCTCTCTCTCTCTCTCTCACACACACACACACACACACACACACACACACACACACACACAGTGTTCCAATGGCTGTCTATGTACACACAGTCTAAGAATCCAGGAGTTGTTTAGTCCACGAGTTTGGATGTCTGAGTGTCTGAGCTTGTCTTCAGTAGACACCAGAATCTGGAAGAAGTAGGCCAGTGAAGAGATGAACTTGTTAGCAAGTATGGGAGGAAGCAGCCAAAAGACAGACTTTCCCTCTCCCACGTTCTTTATGACGCTTCCAGCGGCAGAAGGTGTGGCCCAGATTAGAGGTGTGTCTTCCCACCTCAAAAGACCTGGATTAAAGGTGTGTCTTCCCACCACAAAAATCTGGATTAGAAGTGAATCTTCCCACATTAAATGATTCAAGTAAGCAAAAAAATCTCTCATAGGTATGCCTAGCCATTTTTTTGGATTTTAGTTGATTCCAGGTATAGTCAAGTTGACAACAAAGAATAGCCATCACATGGAGTTAAAGTTTAATTTAAAAACTAGACCTTTTATTTTATCAAATTATACTGAGTAGTGAATATATGTATTTGTAAAAACAATGAAAAGAATCTTTCAAACATTTTTTTTGAAAGCAAACAGTCATAACAAAAAGGCATGATGAATGAAAAGCCATTATATTTTCATTTGGAACTATTAAAACCAAGACTAGTATTTCTTTCATCATTTAATACACTAGATGAAATTTAAAATATAATTTCAAAAATATTTAAGAAACTGTAATGAGCATAGTAAAAAAAAATGCTTTTTAGAGAAGTAAAATTAGCTTAGTCAGAAACCCACTACACCAAGGCTGTACCCACTAACCAGAACCCAGTGACATTACTCACTCAAGATAACCAGACACAGTCCTGGAACCCCATGACGCCCATTGGACAGTATATAAACAGACCAAAAGCAACACTGTGCTCTGCACATCTGGAGAGACACCATCTGCCCTGCAGCTGGAGAGTCTGCCTCAGGATCCGGACCCCACTGGAGCCGACTGTGAGAGACTGGACCTGACCTTCAGCTAAAATATGTCTAACAGGTGCTCAGCCCAGGAGATAGGTTTTGGAATTTAAAGTTTGAACCTTGTGTGATGACATTCAGCATAATAAAATACAACTTTTGTTATACTAACTATGTGTATCTACCTTCTTTTCATAACAACCTCAGCAGCCTTGAACTCACCTGCCTCACAAGTGCTGGGATTAAAGGTGTCTGTGTCATCAGGTGCTATAAAACTCCTCGGTCAAAGGCTTGGCAGGGTCATGGGGAAAACAGCATAAAAACAGAATTAAACATTTGAGAAGTCAGGGGACAAAGGCCAAGTGATAATAAAACCTTTCAAAGGCAGATACAAGGAGATGGAGGAGCTATACTATAGACCCAGGACACTGTCTGATGATACCCTTAGCTCCTGGATTGGTGGAAGCTCGTGTTCTGCTAAGCTAATAGTTTCTGGGGGATTTTTAATTATTGTTATCATGAGGTGCTAATTCAGATACAGAGGTGGGCAAGGAATGGCCATTCCAGAAGCTAAAACCACCCCAAGATAAAGTAATTAGCCTCTGAACCTGCAAAATTCCAGTGCCTCCACAAAACTGAAAGTCCCATCAGTCTGTCAGTCTCTGCAGACACAGACTCCTCCCTGGAGTTGTGTTCATGGCAGACACAGCTTCTCTTCAGGAACTTTTGGTTCACAACGAACAGCCACACAATGAGTATTCACAAATGGGGGCTTAAAGGAAACACACACAGTGTGTGTGTGTGGGGGGGGGGGGGTAACTTCTTTTGTGTGATGTATGTGCATTTTCATGGGCATGTCTGTGACAGCCTCAGGGGACATTCCTCAGGTGCTGTCACCGTTATGGTTGACTATAGAGTTTTCATTTTGTTTTGAAGATGAAGTGCTTGCTAGACTAGCTGGCCAGCTAGCTCCAGGGATCTGCCATCTCTGTCTCCTCAGTGTGTGTGTGTGTGCATGCTGTGGATCCTGGGTGCTGACTCCAGTCCTCAAGCTTGTAAACAAGCACTTTATTGACCGAGCACACTCGCTCCTCGGTCTGAATGATGCATTCTAGACTTTTTCTTTTTCTTTTTCTTTCACCTTTTTATCTGTTGAAAGATTTCCAGCCACAGGGAGAGGCTAGGATGTAGCTCAGCCATAAAGTACATGCCAGCATGCCTGAGGCCCTGGGTTTGATTCCCTAGAACAAACAGGAACGTGAAGCAAGTCATGGCTTTACCTACTTAGTACATGAGCTGAAACAGGATGACTATGTCTTGCTGTGCCTTGATCCCATTAACTCTCAGGTGAGGATGACAATAATCGAATAGAAGTCGTCATTTAGGTGTGGAAACCATGCCAGGTGTATGGACATGCATGGTATATGCATCAACCCGCACTGCCTTTGGGAATGGCACATCCCAGAAATTAAGGGAAGCACATGTTCATTGTCCATTACCCCAGGGAGCTCCAGGGAGCATCAGGAACTGCCCATGACCCTCTTTCCCTCGGAAACACTGCATACTGCTCAAGGCCTCTATCATTATCTCACCGTGGACCAGTGACTCCCAGGCTGGCAGAAGGAGTAGTCACCCCTGGAGACTAAGCAAGCTCTCTAGGGGTTCACTTTACAAGTATCACCTTCCAACGGGGCTGTTCACTTCCTCCTACTCATTTTGTGTCTGTAAACAGAAGCCGGAAGATCAAGATCAAAAATCCAGGCTATAGCATTCCAAGTGCTAGAGTGGAAACTCGAATATACTCGAACCCAGAGGTATTTTTTCAATATTGTAACAACAGCTAGCATCGGAAGGGCTTTAAAGAGTGTACCCCAAGTGGAAATCCTTGATTGACCATGGCATCTGGGAGCATAATTATTCACTGTTTCTAAAAATTTGTTTCCTAGGCTGAAGGATAAGGTACACAACACTAAAATGGAAGTTTCAGAAAAGGCTAAATTGTGACTCTTATAGATAGGAGATTAAGCTTCTATTAAATACATTTACGAGTGTTCGTATGTAAGAGGGATCCAGGTGAAGGGCTCTAATAGGCCTGAGCATGGCAAACATGGCTCTGGAAGGCCTGGCCCTTCCCCCATTCCCTCTGCCTTGCTAAACTGTTCGATAATATTCCTGAAGCTAGTCACCAAGGTCTGTTCCTTTATTTGGTCACTGCCTCCTCCTGAGGCTGACAACCAAGGTCCAGCAATCAAAGTACTGAAGTCTGGCAATCAAAGGCCCCTTTTGGCTCACCCAATTAACATGTCCAATCAAAACAAATCAACTCATTTTAACACAGGTTTCTCCTTTTTCCTTTATAAACTGTCACGTGCCTGTGGGCCATGTCTGTCTGCTCTCTCTCCGGAGGCCATCCTTTGCCCCTCAAGGGCAAATATCCCTTCCCCCTCTCTCCTGTTCCCTTCCCCTTGCTCTTGTGACAATTATGTCCTTTCTCCAGGTATACGTGGTAGTGGGTCCAAAAGTAAAGATTAAAGTGTTCAGGTTTACATGGAATAACGGCACACCGAATTAAGTATAAATGAAGACAAAAGGCAGTGTGTCCATGGTGTAGAGGAGCCACTCAAACCCCCATAAGTAGGGACAGCATTTCCACGTCTGTCAGTCCTTACAGTTCAGAAGTAAACAGAATGAACAAGGCCAAAGCCCAGTGATAGAAACCTTCCTGGAAAACCGTCATCATGAGCTTAATAAGTAACCGCCATGCCAAGCACACACAGAGAGGAAGGAATCACATAGGTTGACAACCACAGTCTCCAGAGCTAACTACCTCATGAAGTTACTTCCTTCAATTCCCTAAACTAATCAGTATAACTGATGACTTTAACTTTCTTCTAACTCTGTGGGCATACACATGGTACACATGCATACATGCAGGCATGCACACAGTACATACACACACATACAGGCATACACATGGTACACATGCATACATACAGGCATACACACAGTACACACACACACACATACAGGCATACACATGGTACACATGCATACATGCAGGCATGCACACAGTACATACACACACATACAGGCATATACATGGTACACATGCATACATGCAGGCATGCACACAGTACACATACACACATACAGGCATACACATGGTACACATGCATACATGCAGGCATGCACACAGTACATGCACACACATACAGGCATACACATGGTACACATGCATACATGCAGGCATGCACACAGTACATACACACACATACAGGCATACACATGGTACACATGCATACATGCAGGCATGCACACAGTACATACACACACATACAGGCATATACATGGTACACATGCATACATGCAGGCATGCACACGGTACATACACACACATACAGGCATATACATGGTACACACATACATATAGATATGCACATGGTATACACACACACATGCAGGTCAAACACTCTGGCTGGAGAGACGCCTCAGTGGCAAAGAGCACTAGCTGCTCTTCTAGCAGACCTAGGTTTGATTTCCAGCACCTACATGGCAGCTCACCACCATCTGTAACTCCAGTTCTAAGGTATCCAATACCTTCTTCTGACATTGCAGACATTCACAAATGTGGTGAACAGACATACATGCAGGAAACATACTTATATAAAGAAAAAAAAGTTCATACAAACAACCAAAAAATGAACAAATCAAAAAGGTTTATTTATATATATATATATATATATATATATATATATATATATGTATGTATGTATAATAGATGGTGTCAAGAAGAGTTACCCAGTACACCTGCAACCAGACACAGACAGCTATCTCTTCCCTCCTGCTATAAAAAAAGCAGAGGCCCTGCTGCCCAGGCCCAATTCCTCCAACTACCCAGTGTTCTTGCGACATGCATTCTAATTTCACCACTAATTTTTTATGGAAAAACATGCTCCCAGACTGCTCTAGAAGAATTTGAGTCTTATTCAGGGTGTTCTCTGACTCCCAATTAAAATTAGAAACCAACTGTGGCATAAGCTGAAAAATAACCCAAGTCTTTAGGAATAAGTTACTATGCTCCTTGGCACCCTTGTCCAAAAGAAAAAAGGTATCAAAGAGGAAAATGAAGGGGCCAGGAGATGGCTCAGCAGTTGAGCGTGGGTGCTGCTCCTGCAGAGGACCAGAGTTCAGTTCCCAGCACCTGGGTCAAGTGGCTCACCACCACTTATCACTCCAGCTTCAGGGCATCCGATTCTCTCTTCCGGATTGTGTGTGTGTGTGTGTGTGTGTGTGTGTGTGTGTGTGTGTGTGTGTGTAAAGCAATTATTATAGAAGGGGAGATGATGATCTTGAGAGAATGAGGGGGCACATGAGGGACTGGCGTGGGAAGGAGAGGTGGAAATGATGCAAACCTGGTATTTATATATGAAATCCTCAGCAACAAGACTAACATTTAAAAATGATGCTTCAAATAATCTCTAATAATAAAAAAAAAAACCAGGAATATTTGCTGTGACGTGAAGGGAGACACACGCAGCTGGTGGCTCCCATGATTGTACAGGACAACAGAGGCACAAGCCGATGAGCAAATGCCACTTGGAAAAGCCTGAGTCACGGTGAAATGGAAGTTCTTAGAAAAACCCAGTCACTGCCAAACACACTTGGCTTACACCGCCAAGAGTGGGTGGAGGAATCTGATCGCACACGAACTCCTGGACACGTCTCCCAGGGGAGATTTGATTAGTGGACACACAACGCATGGGAGAACCCCATATATAACTTATTAACTGACCTTAGGCAAACATAAATGTTGGCACCACAGTCCAGCAAATACCCTAACAACACTTTCTAAGCACTCTCTCCCCACAGGGACGTGCTGGGAATCACCCCAAGAAATGTGTCCTGCCCACAGATTAAGTGTGATGTTCTTATGCTCTATTTGATTGCACAGATCAAAGTGCTGAGGTTATTCTGGCAATCTCATTGATCGGCACCACCCAGCTGAACCCTGAGCTTCCTGAGGGTTAAAGATCTGTGGAGTCCTCAACAGCCTGCCCACACTGCACAGCCAAGTGTGGCCAGCAGAGCGCTCCAGCACAGGAAGAAAGAAAACCCCCATGGGGGAGTTAGTCAACATTTCCCCAACTGGAATCCCTGTGGGGAGAGAGTGTCCTGTAGAATGTCTGACAGTTTCCTCTGCGAAGCAGGAACCTGAAGGACCTTTTTGTCAAACAAAGTTCAGTGGTCACCTTTCTATGGTCCTGCATGTCCAGTCGATCAAGCAGTCCAGGCAAGAACAGTTTCTTGCCCAAATGGCTATTTTTGCCAAGGTGAAGATAAACTCCATATGAAGTGTCTTCAATGCCCATCCTCCTCTCTGAAGTAAATCGATGTTGCCAGGAGCAGACTTGTCTCACTGTCCAGAAAGTCTAAATTTTAAAAGTATTTTAAATGCCATATTCTGTAGACCTTTGAAGTGTTTGAAGATTACCTGTCTATCTGAAATATATCTATGTATACCTAGAAAACTTAACATGACTATAAGTTTGACTATCACAGAAGACTAATTGATCTGTATTTCTTAATTATCCATTACAATCTAAATGAGTTGCATAAACACAATACCTCAAACAGGAGTAGAAATATATATACAGTGTAACAAAATTAACTTTAAGTTTGTATCAATAGACTAAAATCTATACCAATGTAAGACATTTTAAACAAGTTGTTGTTCTTTAGAAGTAAGTTCATTAATCTTCCCTTTCATCCTATTATATCTATATCATATCCCCTTTTTTTTTTTAGAAAGAGATCATATTTATAATCAACCTGACTTAAATAAAAATACTGGTTTTTCTCTGTCCCACATCAGAGGGCTCTTCTGATTTGGGACACAAGAATCTCTTAACCTTCTCTTTTAGCAATATGTCTGGGTTTAGAGAAGGAGTGAGCCAATTCCATCTCCAAAGCCAGCTTGATAATTATGAAAATTGGGCATAGTTTCTCTTACTATTTCCTGCTGGAGGGGGAGGCGCTGTATCTTATGGAGACACACAAAAAAATTTTAGGATTATGGAGTAGTCTGTGAAGGTAAACCTCTGAGCCAGTTGCCTTGAAACCATTCTAGATGTTGGATCATCTGGGCCATGGTGTCATCAGAGACCTTTCAGGTGGTCTTGGCTGATCAAACCTGATGTAACTTAATCTGGAACAAATCCATAGCCTCTGGCTTTCTGTGGAAACAGAAACTCTTTTCCAAAGCAACATATCCTTATATCCAAATTTTGAAGTCAAGGTACCTTTAAATTTTACATATTTGTTTAACTCAACAGCTTTTACAATCAGATCTTTTTCTGTAGTTAAAAATCCCAAAGACAACATAAACCAGATTCTCTGTGTAATATCCATCTTTGTAAGACTGAAACACCACTGTGGCTGCTGGCTCCACCCACCTCAGCTTCCCAACATGGCAGTGGTACAGTTTACCACCAGCTCTGTGTCTGGAGCCATGTGTACCATCAACTATCAGAAGCACTTCTATCAAAGCTGCACATAGCCCAGAAACCTTTTTTTTTTTTTTTTTTTTTTTTTTAAACTAGCAAATGCTAAATCCACCACGCAGCAGAGTAAAGTGCTGCTTGTAGACTCCTCATTCCCGCCACACTGCAGGTCAGATGCACATGCCAGGAACCTGCCATAGTAGCTCAAACCAGCAGGCTGCTGCTAACTTGAGAGAGACAATTAGGAAGCTGTTTTTAGCTCCATTTTAGAATCTTTTTTTCCTCAGGTTTTAGGTGGAAACTTGTGCCCCGTGATGGGCACCATTTGTAGTTGGAGACCTTCTCTCCAGCCCCCCCCCCCCTGCCAAGCCCTGTTAGTCCAACAACCCACTTATAAAATAAACACACAGACACTTATATTATTTAAACTGCTTGGCCATTAGCTCAGGCCTACCATTGTCTAGCTTACTCTTATATTTAGCCCATTTCTATTAATCTATACTTTGCCACTTGGTTTGTGGCTTACCTGTACCTTACATCTTCCTTGTCATGGCAGTGGCTGGCAGTGTCTCCCCACCCCAGCCTTCACTTCCCAGCATTCTCCTCCTCCTTGTCCCACCTACCCTATCCTTCCTGCCTGGCTACTGGCCAATCAGCACTTTATTTATTTTAACCAATCAGAGCAACACATTTGACATACAGAACATCCCACAGCAAGAATTATGTATTAATTTAAGTGTAAGAGCTAGTCAGTAATAAGCCTGAGCAAATAGTTGAGCAGTTATAATTAATATAAGCTCCTGTGTGTTTACTTGGGGCCAAGCGGCTGCAAGACACTGGTGGGAGAGATTTGTCCTGACTGAAAGGCTGGGCAGGACAGGAGAAACATCTGACCACAAGCTGTCACAAGAGCATATAACAATAAGATTCCTAAACAAAACCAGAAGAGATACCAAACAGATGCACAGACTGCAACATGGAAACACAAAAAGCATGAACTAATAAGGCACATGACACCTCCCGATGACCCTGGCCCCTCAGTTAATGAGCTAAAAGATACTAAAATAGGTAACATTTCAGGTGACAATTTGAACATGTTGCTGGTAAAAGTGATCCTTGACCTGAAAAGGGATCCCAACAGGCAAATGAGTTCATCCAGGAATGGAGAGAAAAGTCAGCAAAACAAAGAAAAAACTCAGCAAAATGGGTAAGAAAAGCAGTAGTACAGACAGAAAAGCCAATTGTGGTAGAATATTTCAGCAATAAACTTGAAATTCTGAAAGAAAGAAAACAAATAAAAATATTGGAAGTGAAATCTCAATAAGTCAGATTTTGAAAAAACGGAAAGCATCTCCAATGGACATTATCAGGCAGAAGAAAGAATGTAGAGGTAGAAAACAAAGTTAGAAAAGTATTATCATCAAACATCAAGAAGGAACGATAATAAAAACAAGCATGACCTCATGTCCAAGAACTCTGGAATACAAGCAAAAAACCACACCTAAAAAGCCATGGGACAGGAGGGGCTGAGATTCCCACTAAGAGCGTTGAGATTCTGTTCAGTGAAATGATAGGATTCCCCAGATTTGTAGAGATTTCCAAACAGAAGAGATGTTAAGAACCCAAGCAGACATGATCAGAAAAGAATCTGTCCATGCCATAGTCTACAAACACAAACCATAGCCGTTCATGACCGTCAGTCGGAGCTGTGGGAGGAGAAGGAAGGAGTAAAATGGCTTCCATCATGAGAGCACAGGGAGGAACAAACTTCCGGAGAGAATGAAGGAAAAAAGGGAAAGGTAAAGAAGTCCATCATGTCCGGCACAGGAAATTCCTAAAACTAAGGCAGAGAAAATAAACGGCAAACAATCATCCAACCAACAAACGGAAGTATAGGAATTGGTAAATGTTGCTCAGTAATAGCCTTGAATGTGAATTGCTTCAACTCATCCATAAAGAGATGCAGACTGGTTGATAGGTTGAACAACAAGGCTGAACTACTCATTGATTGAGAGAAACACATGTCACTGGTGAAGACACAGACCAAGAGTCAAAGGATGGGAAACAAACTATCAAGTGAGTGGAGGCTGAGCTATCTCTGTAACAAAGGAGACTTTGATTAGTCAGAAGAGACAAAGAAGGCCATCACATATTAAGCAAGGGAGCTATTCATCAAGATGATATAATGATTGTAAATGCATGTGCATAAAATATTGGGGCTCCAAACTTAATGAAACAAAAACTTGTGAGCAGTGTCTGATGGGTCCTGATACAATCACAGTGGGTAAGTTTGATGTCTACCCTCATTTCTACTTAGGCCATCTAAACTAAAAAATCAACCAAGAAACCACAGAATTAAAGTATACCACAGATCAAATGAACCTAACAGATGTGTAAGAATAGACCATCCAGAGACAGGAACCCTACCCCTAGCTGAGGAGCTGCTGACAGATGATGGCTGCCAAGAGAGGAAGAGTCAGTTTCCTTTAGGGGTGTGCTGACCCTGTTAGTGGACGACATAATATGTGTGCCCATATGTGCCCACCAGTATGTTATTAAATAGAGAAGAGGAGGAACAGGAGGAAGGAGAGAGAGAGAAAGAGAGAGAGAGAGAGAGAGAGAGAGAGAGAGAGAGAGAGAAACAAGGTCATGAAGTTGTTGGGGGGATTAGGAAGGCTGGGATCTGGCATAAATTAGAGAGAAGTCTAGAGGGTGCATGTGTATGACATTCTCAAAGAAAAAAGTTGTAAAATATTTTTTTAAAGAATATGGCATCCAACAGAAACATACCCTTTTCGGCACCCATTGAACTTCTCAAAAATGGACCTTGTATGAGGCCATAAAGTAAACCCTACCAAATAACAATTGCTTGTGTCCAGTTGTGTGGTGGTATTGTTTTCCCTAAAATATTGTGCACACTAATAAACTTATCTGCGGTCAAGAACAGAACAGCTAAAATCTTAAACATAGAGGATAGGCAGTGGTAGCACACGCCTTTAATCCTAGCATTCCAGAGGCAGAGATCTACCTAGATCTCTGTATGTTCAAGGATACAGCCAGGCATGGTGACTCACACCTTTAATCCCAGAAAGTGAGCCTTTAATCCCAGGGAGTGATGGCAGAAGGCAGAAAGATATATAAGTCGAGAAGACCAGAAACTAGAAGCATTTGGCTGGTTAAGCTTTTAGGCTTTGAGCAGCACAGTTCAGCTGAGATTCATTCTGAATGAGGACTCAGAGGCTTCCAGACTGAGGAAACAGGATCAGCTGAGGAATTGACGAGGTGAGGTAGCTGTGGCTTGTTCTGCTTCTCTGATCTTCCAGCATTCACCCCAATAACTGGCCTCAGGATTGATCTTATTGATAAGACCTGTTAAGATTCCTGCTACATCTATATATTCTTTTTCACACAGGGTCTCACTATAAAGCTGAGGTCAGCCTTAAACTCACTTTATAGTCCAAGCTTCCCTTAAACTTGAGATGCCCCTGGAGAGAGCCCTGGTGTTCCAGGTACCTCGCTTAGCTCAAACTTAGTTTTTCAGAAGGTTCTGGAAGGCTCTATTTTGCTTTTCAGTTTTGCTTGAGGAAATTCTCCAGGCTGGAGCTGTGTCATCATAACCAAGTCCATTTACATTTACACATCATGACCTCCAGTAAGACTCGGGAAACCTTAGACCACTTCTTTGTGGAGTAGAAACCACTCCTCCATACAGTCTCTGCCAGGAGTTTTATTTGATAGTGTCTTGGTTTTGTTTTTGTTTTTAATAACGCTCTTAGTTCAAGGCCCTTAGATCAGACGCCCCTGGGTTGTGTTTTTTCATATTCTTCCTGCAGCATCTATAAAACCGATGGTCTGACTCCTGGATGCACTAATAAATACACCAACAGACATGGGGCCATTGGAGACTGACTGTATCCCTATGCC